>NC_056731.1:1833600519-1833663019 GCF_019279795.1 Protopterus annectens
TACAGGAGGCAGCTCATTAACCCTGTACCCCTAACTACAGGACGCAGCTCATTAACCCTGTACCCCTAACTACAGGAGGCAGCTCATTAACCCTGTACCCCTAACTACAGGAGGCAGCTCATTAACCCTGTACCCCTAACTACAGGAGGCAGCTCATTAACCCTGTACCCTTAACTACAGGAGGCAGCTCATTAACCCTGTACCCCTAACTACAGGAGGCAGCTCATTAACCCTGTACCCTTAACTACAGGAGGCAGCTCATTAACCCTGTATCCCTAACTACAGGAGGCAGCTCATTAACCCTGTACCCTTAGCTACAGGAGGCAGCTCATTAACCCTGTACCCTTAGCTACAGGAGGCAGCTCATTAACCCTGTACCCTTAGCTACAGGAGGCAGCTCATTAACCCTGTACCCCTAACTACAGGAGGCAGCTCATTAACCCTCTACCCTTAACTACAGGAGGCAGCTCATTAACCCTGTACCCTTAACTACAGGAGGCAGCTCATTAACCCTGTACCCTTAACTACAGGAGGCAGCTCATTAACCCTGTACCCCTAACTACAGGAGGCAGCTCATTAACCCCGTGCCCTTAACTACAGGAGGCAGCTCATTAACCCTGTACCCTTAACTACAGGAGGCAGCTCATTAACCCTGTACCCTTAACTACAGGAGGCAGCTCATTAACCCTGTACCCTTAACTACAGGAGGCAGCTCATTAACCCTGTACCCTTAACTACAGGAGGCAGCTCATTAACCCTGTACCCTTAACTACAGGAGGCAGCTCATTAACCCTGTACCCTTAGCTACAGGAGGCAGCTCATTAACCCTGTACCCTTAACTACAGGAGGCAGCTCATTAACCCTGTACCCTTAACTACAGGAGGCAGCTCATTAACCCTGTACCCTTAACTACAGGAGGCAGCTCATTAACCCTGTACCCTTAACTACAGGAGGCAGCTCATTAACCCTGTACCCTTAACTACAGGAGGCAGCTCATTAACCCTGTACCCTTAACTACAGGAGGCAGCTCATTAACCCTGTACCCCTAACTACAGGAGGCAGCTCATTAACCCTGTACCCCTAACTACAGGACGCAGCTCATTAACCCTGTACCCCTAACTACAGGAGGCAGCTCATTAACCCTGTACCCTTAACTACAGGAGGCAGCTCATTAACCCTGTACCCCTAACTACAGGAGGCAGCTCATTAACCCTGTACCCTTAACTACAGGAGGCAGCTCATTAACCCTGTACCCTTAACTACAGGAGGCAGCTCATTAACCCTGTACCCTTAACTACAGGAGGCAGCTCATTAACCCTGTACCCTTAACTACAGGAGGCAGCTCATTAACCCTGTACCCTTAGCTACAGGAGGCAGCTCATTAACCCTGTACCCTTAACTACAGGAGGCAGCTCATTAACCCTGTACCCTTAACTACAGGAGGCAGCTCATTAACCCTGTACCCTTAACTACAGGAGGCAGCTCATTAACCCTGTACCCTTAACTACAGGAGGCAGCTCATTAACCCTGTACCCTTAACTACAGGAGGCAGCTCATTAACCCTGTACCCTTAACTACAGGAGGCAGCTCATTAACCCTGTACCCTTAACTACAGGAGGCAGCTCATTAACCCTGTACCCTTAACTACAGGAGGCAGCTCATTAACCCTGTACCCTTAGCTACAGGAGGCAGCTCATTAACCCTGTACCCCTAACTACAGGAGGCAGCTCATTAACCCTGTACCCTTAGCTACAGGAGGCAGCTCATTAACCCTGTACCCTTAACTACAGGAGGCAGCTCATTAACCCTGTACCCTTAACTACAGGAGGCAGCTCATTAACCCTGTACCCTTAACTACAGGAGGCAGCTCATTAACCCTGTACCCCTAACTACAGGAGGCAGCTCATTAACCCTGTACCCTTAACTACAGGAGGCAGCTCATTAACCCTGTACCCTTAACTACAGGAGGCAGCTCATTAACCCTGTACGCCTAACTACAGGAGGCAGCTCATTAACCCTGTACCCTTAACTACAGGAGGCAGCTCATTAACCCTGTACCCTTAACTACAGGAGGCAGCTCATTAACCCTGTACCCTTAACTACAGGAGGCAGCTCATTAACCCTGTACCCTTAACTACAGGAGGCAGCTCATTAACCCTGTACCCTTAACTACAGGAGGCAGCTCATTAACCCTGTACCCTTAACTACAGGAGGCAGCTCATTAACCCTGTACCCTTAACTACAGGAGGCAGCTCATTAACCCTGTACCCTTAACTACAGGAGGCAGCTCATTAACCCTGTACCCTTAACTACAGGAGGCAGCTCATTAACCCTGTACCCCTAACTACAGGAGGCAGCTCATTAACCCTGTACCCTTAACTACAGGAGGCAGCTCATTAACCCTGTACCCTTAACTACAGGAGGCAGCTCATTAACCCTGTACCCTTAACTACAGGAGGCAGCTCATTAACCCTGTACCCTTAACTACAGGAGGCAGCTCATTAACCCTGTACCCTTAACTACAGGAGGCAGCTCATTAACCCTGTACCCTTAACTACAGGAGGCAGCTCATTAACCCTGTACCCTTAACTACAGGAGGCAGCTCATTAACCCTGTACCCTTAACTACAGGAGGCAGCTCATTAACCCTGTACCCTTAACTACAGGAGGCAGCTCATTAACCCTGTACCCTTAACTACAGGAGGCAGCTCATTAACCCTGTACCCTTAACTACAGGAGGCAGCTCATTAACCCTGTACCCTTAACTACAGGAGGCAGCTCATTAACCCTGTACCCTTAACTACAGGAGGCAGCTCATTAACCCTGTACCCTTAACTACAGGAGGCAGCTCATTAACCCTGTACCCTTAACTACAGGAGGCAGCTCATTAACCCTGTACCCTTAACTACAGGAGGCAGCTCATTAACCCTGTACCCTTAACTACAGGAGGCAGCTCATTAACCCTGTACCCTTAACTACAGGAGGCAGCTCATTAACCCTGTACCCTTAACTACAGGAGGCAGCTCATTAACCCTGTACCCCTAACTACAGGAGGCAGCTCATTAACCCTGTACCCTTAACTACAGGAGGCAGCTCATTAACCCTGTACCCTTAACTACAGGAGGCAGCTCATTAACCCTGTACCCTTAGCTACAGGAGGCAGCTCATTAACCCTGTACCCTTAACTACAGGAGGCAGCTCATTAACCCTGTACCCTTAACTACAGGAGGCAGCTCATTAACCCTGTACCCTTAACTACAGGAGGCAGCTCATTAACCCTGTACCCTTAGCTACAGGAGGCAGCTCATTAACCCTGTACCCTTAACTACAGGAGGCAGCTCATTAACCCTGTACCCTTAACTACAGGAGGCAGCTCATTAACCCTGTACCCTTAGCTACAGGAGGCAGCTCATTAACCCTGTACCCTTAGCTACAGGAGGCAGCTCATTAACCCTGTACCCTTAACTACAGGAGGCAGCTCATTAACCCTGTACCCTTAACTACAGGAGGCAGCTCATTAACCCTGTACCCTTAACTACAGGAGGCAGCTCATTAACCCTGTACCCTTAGCTACAGGAGGCAGCTCATTAACCCTGTACCCTTAACTACAGGAGGCAGCTCATTAACCCTGTACCCTTAACTACAGGAGGCAGCTCATTAACCCTGTACCCTTAGCTACAGGAGGCAGCTCATTAACCCTGTACCCTTAGCTACAGGAGGCAGCTCATTAGCATCTCAAAAAGCCTTAATACTCTGTTCTAACTACCAGACCATGTAAAATGATGAAACCAGATGTCATTTAAGGCTTACAGGGACTGCATTCAATAACCCAGCCTATAATTTTTCCTTCAGCTCTGAAAATTAGCATCTCCTAGCTGCTCTTTGAGCAGTTAAATCAGTTCTACAGCTCAGAAAGATAGCTTCTCATCAGCATAAGGGCCATATTATTAGCATGTACTCTAATTATTGCACTCATTGTCCTAGGAACTATCACTGGCAAGAACAACAAAGCTGAATGTGTTCATTATGTCAATCCCCATTAGCTGTATATCTTACAAAGCTGGCTCAGCCCAATGACATTCCCTTGGGTTCAGCACTAAATACTCCTCTGTCATGTTTGTAAATGTGGACCTTGTTAGTTCTGAAGCATACTTTGTAATGGACAGAGTTCTGAAGCATACTTTGTAATGGACAGAGTTCTGAAGCATACTTTGTAATGGGCAGAGTTCTGAAGCATACTTTGTAATGGACAGAGTTCTGAAGCATACTTTGTAATGGACAGAGTTCTGAAGCATACTTTGTAATGGACAGAGTTCTGAAGCATACTTTGTAATGGACAGAGTTCTGAAGCATACTTTGTAATGGACAGAGTTCTGAAGCATACTTTGTAATGGACAGAGTTCTGAAGCATACTTCGTAATGGACAGAGTTCTGAAGCATACTTTGTAATGGACAGAGTTCTGAAGCATACTTTGTAATGGGCAGAGTTCTGAAGCATACTTTGTAATGGGCAGAGTTCTGAAGCATACTTTGTAATGGACAGAGTTCTGAAGCATACTTTGTAATGGGCAGAGTTCTGAAGCATACTTTGTAATGGGCAGAGTTCTGAAGCATACTTTGTAATGGGCAGAGTTCTGAAGCATACTTTGTAATGGGCAGAGTTCTGAAGCATACTTTGTAATGGGCAGAGTTCTGAAGCATACTTTGTAATGGACAGAGTTCTGAAGCATACTTTGTAATGGACAGAGTTCTGAAGCATACTTCGTAATGGACAGAGTTCTGAAGCATACTTTGTAATGGACAGAGTTCTGAAGCATACTTTGTAATGGGCAGAGTTCTGAAGCATACTTTGTAATGGACAGAGTTCTGAAGCATACTTTGTAATGGGCAGAGTTCTGAAGCATACTTTGTAATGGACAGAGTTCTGAAGCATACTTTGTAATGGACAGAGTTCTGAAGCATACTTTGTAATGGGCAGAGTTCTGAAGCATACTTTGTAATGGGCAGAGTTCTGAAGCATACTTTGTAATGGACAGAGTTCTGAAGCATACTTTGTAATGGGCAGAGTTCTGAAGCATACTTTGTAATGGACAGAGTTCTGAAGCATACTTTGTAATGGACAGAGTTCTGAAGCATACTTTGTAATGGGCAGAGTTCTGAAGCATACTTTGTAATGGACAGAGTTCTGAAGCATACTTTGTAATGGACAGAGTTCTGAAGCATACTTTGTAATGGGCAGAGTTCTGAAGCATACTTTGTAATGGACAGAGTTCTGAAGCATACTTTGTAATGGACAGAGTTCTGAAGCATACTTTGTAATGGGCAGAGTTCTGAAGCATACTTTGTAATGGACAGAGTTCTGAAGCATACTTTGTAATGGGCAGAGTTCTGAAGCATACTTTGTAATGGACAGAGTTCTGAAGCATACTTTGTAATGGACAGAGTTCTGAAGCATACTTTGTAATGGACAGAGTTCTGAAGCATACTTTGTAATGGGCAGAGTTCTGAAGCATACTTCGTAATGGACAGAGTTCTGAAGCATACTTTGTAATGGGCAGAGTTCTGAAGCATACTTCGTAATGGACAGTCTGCAAAATTAAGTTAGATGTGGTTGCAACGTAGGAGCAGCATCATGACAGACTGTTCTGATGTTTGTTCCCATTATCTGCAAAGTACTTCTCTTAACATCTTCTTGTGAAATGAGCTCTCGCTTAAGTGATGAGATGTAATATGTAAGTATTTGCTTTACCTGGCTTTCATATAAACTCTGATCGGTTTCTGTTTGCAAGCATTGTGCTGTGGGATACCTTTCGTCTAATTATTCCTTTACTCAAAAATATTAAAGCTAGGAAAGTGTACCCCCCCCCCTCCCCCGTCAAAAAGTAAAACTACCATGCAGGGATCAAAATTATTCTCAAAGAAGCAGTCAAAACAAAGCTTTACCATAGTTCATCCCCACTTCAAAGCAACTATAGGAGAAAGAGCTTTCATGCCACCGTGAATCACATCCAAACGAGTTAAAAAACAACCAACCTCAATCAAGCCCTGCTCATGTGCTTTTGTGACAATGCTCATCCAAACTTCACTTTTCCATTTGTTTCTGTGTATAAAAAGTATAACTCTTATTTGTTACTGTCTCTGGCTAATAACATTTGAGTAGCTCATTTTAATCTTGTACATTTGCACAGTTTATTCTCAAATGTACTATCTGCATATTTCTTATGCATTGTAATTAACTGTACTTAGTGTTTTTTGCCTACATCTTATTTAACTTGTGCTTAGAGTTTCTTTCTATGCCTAGTGCTTGTCTGTTTTCTTAAGCATAACTATGTGAATTCATGAATATGTTTTGCTGTTTGAGCCTAGGTCATGGCTGAAAAGGGCCACCAGCTAAATTACCTATTAAACTACTAGTAATAAAAAAATAATAAAAATGTTACTGTGTTTTTAGTTTTTTTTTTTCAAATATAACAGCCCATGGCTGAAAACGGCCTCTGAGTTTCAGTCCACTTTCCTCAAATAATATAAAGTAGCACATATATTTTTGAAATGCTACTTCTGCAGAATCTGTATTTGCATTTGTTTAGATTCTCAGGAGCAAATGCCACATCATGAACTCTCTATCAGCATCTAATTTTGCCATCAAAATATATTTTCACATTTGGGACCTATAATTTTCCATTTTGATTTCTAATTTTTGAGCAGAAACTGTAAATTTACACAACCATTTATAGAGCTTTATTGTCTAAGAAGATGTGCATCTACTGTTTAACTTGAGACAGCAATCCAAACCCTTCAGCCATCCATGTGCTTTACATAATAAATGGGAGCATGAGTAGCAGACTACATTAAAATATGCTAGAAACCAAACTATTAACTTAAATGTAGAAGTTAAACTCCTTTGTATTAATACCAAAACACAGTTTAACACACACGCGCGCGCGAGTACAGGCACACACACCAGTTCAGATACCTGAAGCAGCTGCTGCAGCAGTCGATTCCTTCCCTCCATGAAGCAGCCCAGGCCAGACGATAATCCACACACACAACTGCAATCATTTCCTTAGTCGCAGATAGTTTCCAAATTCCTTAGCTCTGCAGCAATAGTAGTACCCTTCACGCTCGCAGATCGTTTCCAGATTCCTTAGCTCTGCAGCCCAGCAGTAGTACAGTACCCTTCCCGCTAATAGACCATTCAAAAAGAAAGAGGCAGCAAGCCAGAAATGTAGCTGCACGTGAGCCTTTGAGCTCAGTTCTGACAGGCTGATGGTGCTGACGTCATCGTGCATGCAATGACGTCAACAAAATACAGAAAAGAAAAGAAATCTTAAAAAAAGCTGGGAAAAAGTCGGAAATCAAGGGGTGCCACTCGGGAATCGTGGCACCCCATTATTTGACCCCAACACTAGGGTAAAACCAGGTAATTTGGTACGGTTGGGAGGTATGCCCCCATGTGATGGATTAATTACATCTAAAACTATAAATTTAAAACTGTGGTTTGGATATTGTGTGATATGTTTAGCTAATGCATTGGTTTCACAGTGGTCTCTAATATTTCTTAAATGTTCACCAATTCTATGTTTGAGCTTGTGTTCAGTTTTGCCTATGTAAAAACAAGGGCAGAATTCACATATAGTACAATATATGACTTTCTCAGTAAAGCAACAATACCTGTCTCTAATTTTTATTCTCATCCCCTTAATACTTATTTCATTGACTTCCAATATATAGGGACAGAATTTACATGATCCACATTATACATGTAACCACCCTTATTTGTTTTACCCTGGTGTTCTAATAAAGATTTAATGTTGTTGCCTTTTCTAAAAACACAGACTGGCTTTTCTCCAATTATTCCTCTTATATTAATGTCACCTATCAAAAGTGGCCAATTCTTTTTAAATAGCTTTTATATAATATGCATCAGCAGAAAAAGTTATGATAAAACAAAATTTATAAATTATTCTTATTATTATTAGTATTAACACTTACTACTTGAGGGTTATCTACAGAAGTATTGGCAATATGTACCTGTTCATCTGCTGATAAGACAGTAATACCATTAACAGACATATTGTCATTAGATTTCAATAAAGGAATGAAATGGCCATTTTCTCTTTTCTTGATAACCTCATTCATGATATTTTCAACCAGGGAATGGGGGTAACCCCTTCTGAAAAACATGTCTCGAAGATTATGGCATTCATAAATAAATTTTTCATACTGAGTGACCATTCGAGTTGCTCTAACAAATTGTCCTTTTAGAACACCTCTTTTTTGCAGAAATGGATGGCAGCTCATAAAATGCACAAAATTATTAGAAAAAGTTGCTTTTCAAAAGATCTCCGACACAAACTTATTATTCCCAGTGTCTTTCTTTAGCAACTCATCCAAATAAGCAATTTCTACCTCATTTATAGTGTGTGTAAATTTTAAAAAAGGGGTTCTGTTCTTAATATATTGAAGGAATGGTTCTATGCTTTGTTCAGGCCCGCTCCACAGAATAAAAATATCATCCAGGAAGTGGGTATATAAGTGTCAGAATGGGAAATAATGAGAAGTCATTAAACATATTTTCTCCAATTCTAGTATGATATTTGTGTACATGCCGCCACACACAGACCCCATCGCTACCCCTTCTTTTTGGATATAAAGTTGTTCAAACAAAAAAAAAATATTTTTCAATACTATATCCAATAACTGCTCCAGTGTATTACTTTTATCCTGAGGTAGATTTTTACTATGTAGATATTCACAGAACCACCGAGTGCCAGTATCATGGGGAATCACAGTGTAGAGGTCCTTTACATCAATAATTATAAAAATAAAGGCCCTATCAAAAACTACTGTGTTCATCTTACTTAAAATATCCCATGAATCACTACACAATGATAGTTCTGTCTTTAATAATTTCTTCATTTCAACATCAAGATACTTCACTAGTGTCTGTGTGATGAAGCCTCTAGCATTTACAATAGGTCAAAAAGGGGGTTCGTGTGTGTCCTTATGTATTTTAGGAATCCCATAAATAGTTGGAGTAATGGGATAATCTACAGACAAAAATTGATGTTCTTCAACAGTAATCAGGCCATCTATAAATAAATCTTGTATATGCCCTTTAATTTTTCTATATGCACCATTTTGCTCATTCAGAGAGCTGTAGGCTTATGTATCTGCCTCCAGAATTTCAAGAATTTTCTGTATGTAATCATGTTTCCACATAAGGACCACACCACCCTCTTTATCTGGTTTCATTACCCTTAAATTTTCATTAGAAGTCAGATATTCCAATTCAATTATTTCATCAATATACATATTGTTCTTAAGCAGTTTTTTATCTGTCATTTTCCTATGCGCCCTAATATCTAGTTCACATGCACGTTCAAAGGTGTCTAGAATAGGGGGTATAGGAGGGTTATATGTGCTAGAATTTTTAAAAGGGTGTATAACATTCTCAACACCTTTAAATAGGTTCAGATTCAACTTCCTGATATAATTTTAAATCCAATAATGTCTGTACCACATTAGCTGGTGAATTAGGTGTAAATGTAGGTCTTTTTGCTAGAAGGTTACATACATGGGTGCTGACATTCAATTCTGTGAAATTATAAACTTTAAAGTCACCTTCATTATTTACATGACTGGATAAAGATGGCAATTAATAGATGTTAACATCACTAGTAAGTGTATCTAAACATGCATTTAATATCTCCACCGATTCCCCCTCCATGGTCCCCTGTAATGTCCTCTGTTCACTTGTTGTTGCCCTGTTGGTATTGGTAAGATTGTGGTTTCCCATAATCGGTGCCCCTCATCTGTTGTTGATTCTTGATTCACTCCATTCTCCTCAGAGGCAGAAACTCTTATTCCCCTAAAAAAGAGTTGTCCATATTATGGTCTACAAGTTCTTGGTTATCAGACACTAAGTGTTGTCCATCAGCATGTCTATTATTGAGAGTCCATACTTGAGATGGAGGGGGTGGGGGTAGCCATTGTTAGAATTATAGTCCTTTCTATCCCTTATTATTTTTTTCAACTTATTTTTAATAACTTCCATTTGTTTCTCAATGGAACAAAATATACGGTTATATTCAAACTTGTTTGAATGAAACAGAGGATGTTGTGTGATTTTACTGTCCAGAGATTTGACCTCTTGGCCCAAAGAATCAATTTGAGCCTCATTATATTGTATTACCATCTCCATATATTCCATACCAAAGCAATCAAACAGTTTAAGCAAGTTTCTATGAAAAGGAAAATTTTCTATGAGGCCTGTGGGATAACGGCATATACGAAGCCTTTTAGGAACTATTCTTTTATTTATACATTCATGAAAGTAACTGTTGTCCATCTGTAACGTCTTTATTTTTATTAAAATATGGTCAAAGTTACTTAAATTCTGGTTGAAAGAGTGATTACTGTTATCTCATTTGTCCTTTAGCTTAAAGTGTATTTATTATTAAGCCAGTCAGTTAAACCATAACTGTTACTTGCTAAATTCACCGTATTAACATTGTGCATGGTATCCGAGTTGGAAAAGGCATTCGGAATACCACTAACCTGTGCTGTAGCATGTTGGATAGGTCTCCAAGATGGAGAGTTGCTCAGAGGTTGGGAATTCAGCTGAGAAGACTGTCAATTAGGTTCCAACATTGTCAAGGTACTCAGTGTAGGATGAACTGAGAGCTGGGACAAGGTAGTTTGTTCCAAATGATCCATTCTGGAAATAAGTTGCTGTATTAAAACAGAAAGGCCCCCAGGTTAAGAAGAAACAGCCTGGGTTGATTCAATCACATTTTCCATGTTCCACAATATGTAGAAAGGCAGTCAGTTCCAGTTTAAATCTAATTCAGCAAATGGCAGCCACTCCTGCTGTATACTTGAGCAAACCAAACTGTAAATCCACAAAAGCAAATGAAACCAATAAATACACAAAAAAACTCAAGCCTTCACAAACAGGTGCTGGATTTATTTTTCAAATTGCAAGTAAGCACTTCCATTCCAAAAAGCATTTACAAGGAACTTCATCAGACAATTACAAAAACATGACTGCCTGGTTAAATACTTTCAAAGCATGACATCACTTCCTGACTCATATTTAAAAGCACAGTGTCTTACTTACACATAAAAAGATGTGATTTCAAAACATATACATTAAGAAAAGGTGAAACATGTAAATGTGCATGAACAGTAAAACATGAACCCTGACAATAAAAACTATGAAGTATTTAAAAAACAAACACAAAAAAATGTGTATTCATACTATTTTATTTATTTATTTATTTTTATTTTACATTTGTTGACCGGGCTAGTCCAACTGGATCATTGTCCATTTTTTTTGGGAGCCGGGGAGAAAAAAAAACTCCAAAAAAGCATGTTTATAAATATATGTTAAAAAAAAAAAAAAAAAAAAAAAGATAGAAAAATATAATATAATACAAGGATATTAAGGTCAGGTGTCAGATGATGCTATTCTAATATATAATATATATACTATATAATATAATACAAATGTAAATAAAAAAAAAAAAAAAAAAAAATAATTTTTTTTTTTTTTTTTTTTTTTTTTTTTTTTTTTTTTATTTTTATGAGAGATGAGATTTGAGAAAATAAATAAAATAAAAATATAGTTGAAAATAGAAAGTAAGAAAGTTTACTATTACATTCTATTTACATACATATGAAGTTTCTGACTTAATAATCCTTCGGAAAATGCATGCTGTCACAAAACACATATCTCTACCAACTTTCTACGGTTACAACAGCAATATTTTAAACTTTTTCCTTGCTGTGACATCTCTAACTTGAAGCCGCTATATAATGACAGTCATCAGAGTTTCAGACTCCATGCCTTTCAGAAAAATGTGTACTAGTTGTTGTTGTGTCTTTCGGCTTTTCCCGGTTAGGGGTCGCCACAGTGGAACTCCGGTCCGCTAATGATTGGCAGTAGATTTTTACATGCCGAGTTGCCAGCCCTGACGCACAACCTTCAATGATGGTACGCCCATTCACGCATGTCTCCACACAGAAGACGCTTTAGCTGAGAATTGAACAGGACAACTAGTACAAAGCACATTATTCTAGCAACTTTAATTATATAATAACACATATTTTACACTTTGTCCCTGAAGTTATTCCTCCCCAACCTGAAATCGCTAGCTACTGAGATAGACATTTTGAGTTTCAGACTTCATATTCTTCATATTATTTACATACATATGAAATTCTCACTAAAAAATTAACTACTATAAATAATTCTACCTATTCAGGGCTTTCCATTTTAAAATACTGGCTATAGACATGCTGTCATTTAGTCCAGGCCAGTGTACTGAATCCAAACATATCTGCCAGCTCAATTCATTCCTCTCAAGGAGATATGGCCGTGCACCTCCCCATGTGAAGGATTAACTACATCTAAAACTATAAACTGTTTTACTATTCATGCACATTTACATGTTTCACTTTTTCTTAATGTTTATGTTTTTAAATCAAATCTTTTTATGTGTAAGTTAAGACACTATGCTTTTAAATATGAGTCATGAAGTGATATCATGCTTTAAAAGCATTTAACCAGGCAGTCATTTTTTTGTAATTATCCAATGAAGTTCCTTGTAAATGCTTTTTGGAATGAAAGAGCTTACTTGCAGTTTGAAAAATAAATCCAGCACCTGTTTGTGAAGGCTTGAGCTTTTTTGTGTACTTCTTGGTTTCTTCTTGGCACCAATTATGGGAAACAACAATCTTACCAATACCAATAGGGCAACAACAGAACGAACAGAAGACATTACAGGGGACCATGGAATGGGAATCTGGGAGATATTAACTGCATGTTTAGATACACTTACTAATGATATTAACATCTATTCATTGCCTTCTTTATCCATTCATGTAAATAATGAAGGTAACTTTAAAGTTTATAATTTCACAGAATTGAATGTCGGCACCCATTTATGTAACCTTCTAGCAAAAGGACCTACATTTACATCTAATTCACCAGCTAATGTGGTACAGACATAATTGGATTTAAAATTATATCAGGAAGTTGAATCCGAACCTGTTATTTAAAGGTGTTGAGAATGTTATACACACTTTTAAAATTTCTAGCACATATAACCCTCAAACGTGTATGTGAACTAGATATTAGGGAGCATAGGAAAATGACAGATAAAAAGCTGCTTAAGAACAAAATGTGTATTGATGAAATAATTGAATTGGAATATCTGACTTCTAATGAAAATTTAAGGGTCATGAAATCAGATAAAGGGGGTGGTGTGGTCTTTATGTGGAAACATGATTACATACAGAAAATCCTTGAAATTCTGGAGGCAGATACATATGCCTACAGCTCTCTGAATGAGCAAAATGGTGCATATAGAAAAATTAAAGGGCATATAGAAGATTTATTTATAGATGGCCTAATTACTGTCGAAGAACATCAGTTTTTGTCTGTAGATTATCCTATTACTCCAACTATTTATGGGATTCCTAAAATACATAAGGACACACACCAACCCCTTTTTTGACCTATTGTAAATGCTAGAGGCTCCATCACACAGACACTAGTGAAGTATCTTGATGTTGAAATGAAGAAATTATTAAAGACAGAACTGTCACTGTGTAGAGATTCATGGGATATTTTAAGTAAGATCAACACAGTAGTTTTTGATAGGGCCTTTATTTTTATAACTATTGATGTAAAGGACCTCTACACTGTGATTCCCCATGATACCGGCACTCAATGGTTCTGTGAAGAGCTACATAGTAAAAATCTACCTCAGGATAAAATTAATACACTGGAGCAGTTATTGGATATAGTATTGAAAAATATTTTTTTTTTGTTTGAACAACTTTATATCCAAAAAGAATGGGTCATGATGGGGTCTGTGTGTGGCGGCATGTACACAAATATCGTTATGCTAGAACGGGAGAAAAGATGTTTAATGACTTCTCATTATTTCCCATTCTGACACTTATATACCCACTTCCTGGATGATATTGTTATTCTGTGGAGCGGGCCTGAACAAAGCATAGAACCATTCCTTCAATATATTAACAACACAACCCCTTTTTTTAAATTTACACACACTATAAATGAGGTAGAAATTGCTTATTTGGATGTGTTGCTAAAGAAAGAGACTGAGAATAATAAGTTTGTGTCGGAGATCTTTCAAAAAGCAACTTTTTCTAATAATTTTTTGCATTTTATGAGCTGCCATCTGTTTCCACAAAAAAGAGATGTTCTAAAAGGGCAATTTGTTAGAGCAGCCCGAATGGTCACTCAGTATGAAAAATGTATTTATGAATGCCATAATCTTCGAGACATGTTTTTCAGAAGGGGTTACCCCCATTCCCTGGTTGAAAATATCATGAATGAGGTTATCAAAAAAAGAGAAAATGGCCATTTCATTCCTTTATTGAAATCTAATGACAATATGTCTGTTAATGGTTTTATTGTCTTATCAGCAGATGAACAGGTACATATTGCCAATACTTCTGTAGATAACCATCAGATAGTAAGTGTTAATACTAATAATAAGAATAATAATTATAAATCTTGTTTTATCACAACTTTTTCTACTGATGCATATTACATAAAATCTATTTTAGAAAAGAGTTGGCCCTTTTGATAGGTGACATTACTATAAGAAGAATAATTGGAGAAAAGCCAGTCTGTGCTTTTAGAAAAGGCAACAACATCAAATCTTTATTAGAACACCAGGGTAAAACAAATAAGGGTGGTTACATATATAAATGTGGATCATGTAAATTCTGTCCCTATATATTGGAAGTCAATTAAATAAGTATTAAGGGGATGAGAATAAAAATTAGAGACAGGTATTATTGCTTCACTGAGAAAGTCATATATTGTGCTATATGTGAATTCTGCCCTTGTTTTTACATAGGCAAAACTGAGCGTAAGCTCAAACATAGAACTGGTGAACATTTAAGAAATATTAGAGACCACTGTGAAACCAATGCATTAGCTAAACATATCACACAATATCCAAACCAATTGAGCTGGCAGATCCATTTGGATTTAATACACTGGCCTGGACTAAATGACAGCATGTCTATAGCCAATATTTTAAAACTGAAAGCCCTGAATAGATAGAATGATTTATAGTAGTTCATTTTTGTGAGAATTTTGTATGTATGTAAATAATATGAAGGATATGAAGTCTGAAACTCAAAATGTCTATCTCATTATCTGCTGATTTCAAGTTGGGGAGGAATAACTTCAAGGAGAATGTGCAAAATATGTCTTGTTATATAGTTAAAGTTGCTAGAATAATGTGTTTTGTACTACTACACATTTTTCTGAAGGGCATGAAGTCTGAAACTCTGGTGTCTGTCATTATATAGCGGCTTCAAATTAGATACGTCACAGCAAGGAAAAAGTTTAAAATATTGCTGTTGTAACCAAAGAAAGTTGGTAGAGAAATGTGTTTTGTGACAGCATGTATTTTCTGAAGGATTATTAAGACAGAAACTTCATATGTATGTAAATAGTATGAATACACATTTTTTGTGTTTGTTTTTTAAAATACTTCATAGTTTTTAATGTCAGGGTTCATGTTTTACTATTCATGCACATTTACATGTTTTACTTTTTCTTAATGTATATGTTTTTAAATCACATCTTTTTATGTGTAAGTAAGACACTGTGCTTTTAAGTATGAGTCAGGAAGTGATGTAATGCTTTAAAAGTATTTAACCAGGCAGTCATTTTTTTGTAATTGTCTGATGAAGTTCCTTGTAAATGCTTTTTGGAATGAAAGCGCTTACTTGCAGTTTGAAAAATAATTCCAGCAGCACCTGTTTGTGAAGGCTTGAGCTTTTTTGCGCACTTCTTGGTTTCGTTTGGTTTTGTATATATCTTTGTTCCATTCCTCCACATTCACTGCAATGGATTCCTATACCCTCCCTCCCCTGTGTGGCATACCTGCTTTATGTCTGTTATTGTCCACAATATTGTTTTGCTGTACTAGCCTTGGATTGTATACTGGGCATGTTGTGACCATAACCATATTAGTAGACTAGGAGACCTACAAGCCTTTTATATCTATGCGAGGTGGTCCTCTGTGGTATTCCCACTCTGATGACATGGCTGGACATCATTGTAATTCTGTGTTATTTAGTTCTAGGCATGTTGTCAATTAACCTGTAATCCAGTTAGACCATTTCTTCCCCTCCCCTTAGCTTGCAACTAGTAATGGGAAGACATCATCTAGATGGCCATCAGGGTTATTGCTTATCAAAGTTATTTTTTAGCCCTGCCCAATTAACCCTCATAGTGGCCTGATATGTATATAGCCCCACAGCACTGCCTCAGTGACATATGCACACTTCTGCATATACATTGAATCCAGTTATAACACATGAATGTGCTGTTTGGATGATTGTGTGCATTATGGTCTGTAATCATCTCTCCTTCACTGGGTGCTTGCCATGCAGTAAGCTAGGCGATCTGACTCCTAAGAGATGGAGGGGTCAGCGCTTGCCTCTCATTCCTACCATTCTCATCCAGCTCATTTAGTGCCTAGGTCACTAATCAGTCCAAACTCATCAGGAGTTTACTAGTATGCTGCATAGAGCTGGATGCAGACAGTGTGCCTTTGCATGGTATAGCACACCAGCTTAACCTTTCATATTTATTTTGCAACTGCAGTGATAGGAGACTACATTACACATTATTATCTGCTGAATCAGACACCAGCTACGCCTACAAACGAGGTTCCCATGTGATGCCTCTGATCCATAGCACAAAGTATGCACTTTGAAGTCAGGTGCCTGTTGTTTACTTTTCATGTTTTATATGTTAAAAAGCCGGAACAAACCACGTAGTCTCATTTATTGTGTTTGATAATTATCTTTTTATGTTCTCTAATTCCATAACATGTCTGCAGAGTCTGTTTTGAGGGTATTACACTATGTTTCTATATTAAAATTCAATTCAAAGAGCTATGCAGACAGTAAGACATAAATAGATATGTACTTGTCTCCATGTGTGATTGTATGTAGGGGAGCGCCTTTATACCAAAATGCTCATTTGAGTTACAAATGTGAATCCCATGATAAATTTAAAAAAATATATATATATATATATATATATATATATATATATATATATATATATGCAATTATAGCCCATGACCTTACTCTGCCATTGTCTAAAAATTGTTCTTCCAGCTTTTCTCACGAGTATGTGGCACCATGTCTCCTCATTTTGGGGGGAGGTGACTGTTTTCATTATTCCATTTATTGTTACTCTGGATATAAAATACTTAATGTATAATTGATATGGAAGGCACCAATCCAAAATTTGACTCAGTTTAAGTTGAAAACTTTGATTAACGAATAATGTTTAAAGCCATGTTTGTAATGAATCATCACTGCTGTTGCTGAAAGACTTCAGTAGTTTATAATCAAGAAACAGAATCAAAGGTTTTCAGAATAACGGCAAGCAATATAATTACAGCATTTCTATCAGGTCACATATGATTTATTCTGTATTATTTGATGCTCTGCATAACTTAAAATGTAATCTGCAAACAATAACTTTATATGGAGTTTATGCTGGTGCCCATGTCTGTTATAAACTGGATTTGTGTCACAGTATCCAGACATAGACAGCTGAATATATTAGAACAAAATAAGGAAAGCACTGAAAGTGTATGAATCTATGGAGAAATCCAGTTTTATTGTTATCCCTAAAAAGCAGATGAAACCAATGATTCTTTTTTTGTAGGGGCAACCCTCCCAGCATCTTTGTTTAGATTTACTAATGCCACAGTCACACAACTGCTGAGAAAATGCAAACGCCACTTTCACAAAATCACTGTCATGTTATACTGCCAGTGTGTCTTGTCACAGAAACAGTGAAAACACACAGTAAAATCATCCCAAAAGACACTAAAATGTTTAAGCATAAAATGTAGTAATGCTCAAATTCCAGTGTCCCTAAAACTGAAAGACACTTTCCAACCAAAACATTAATAAAATAAACTACTTGTTAAAATTACCATTTGATTTACATGACATAGCAAATATTCCTTCGCTGAAAGCGTCATTGTTCAACCAGCATGCTCCTTATAAATGTAGAGCAATAGGTAAATGGGTTCATAGGTAAGTACTAGGCAGTAACTCTACAGACGATTACAAGCCTTGCCGATAAACCATATTCAGAAGTTCCCCCAGCCTCAAAGAGAGCAACACAAGATAAACTGGGGGTGAATTTGAGGCTGCCTATCGAATTATCTATATTTACACTGCAGGTAGCAAGGATTCTAATCTTCTTGACATGTGGCATAAGTTTGTTGAAAAGGCAATGGAAACACTGAGATATGAATGTATCTCACATGCATGTGTTATTCATCTGTTTATGAAGGCCGATATCATTTAATAGGATATCTGAGAAGCCATTTGTTAAATGAAGGAACAGGAGGCCAAAGAAGGTTGGATCCTTCAATGCTCAAAAGACTAGACACAGGTTACCAAAGAGGAATCTGTAGGGGACTGAGTTCAGAGATAAGGGTCTATGTCATATAATCAAACATTCAGCTCTGCAAACCTCCATTCATTGAGCCAAAAACTTTGAACATTCACTCCAGCAAATGTGATTTTGACCTAATTTCTAAAACAGGAAATTACATAAATTGGCTAACATTGCAACTGTCAGACAAACTGCAATACATCAAGCCCACCCAGGTGGGGGGCTGTGCCCCCCACACCCCTTTAATTATATATACCAACTCCAAAATTGCACTACAGTGAGGAAAGGGCAAATTTCCTGATGTTGGCCAACTAATACCATTCCCTGTTTTAGAAATTCGCTAAAGTTCACATTCCCTGAAGTGCATATGCGCTGTTTTCAGCTCGATGAATGGAGGTTCACAGAGCTGAACATTCAACTATATGACAAAGACCCCAGAGATAAGGCTGCCAGACTGGCCAGATAACTGAGGATCTTGAAGTCATTGATATTTTTAAATAGGAATAGCTGAGGTAGCTCAAGTTAAGCGATATATTTAGATAAATACTTGTCAATAGGGGTATTATATTCAATTATATTCAATAATAGGTCTGATGTTATTCATAAAAATGGATGTATGAAAACAATAAAACAATAATAGTTTGAAGATGCAAGGAGAAGCAGTCACTGGAGATATGCAGAAATGTATTTTCAACAGAGAAAGTGGTGTGTGGTGATGCACATTAGTGCAGCACTTAGCAATTTTACCTGATAGTGCTTGGTTCTTTATTTCAGTTCCCAGTTGGTGTGGAGTTTGAAGGTCCTCCCTGTACCCACATAGGGTTCTTGGTGGAGGCTCTGCTACCACATCTCAAAAACACATGGTTGACTGAATTATTGATGTTCAAATTGTCCTTACATGCATGTGCAGCATGCACGTGTCCTGAATTGTTGTGACATCCCATCCTAGATTAGCTCCTGCATTAATGTTTGTTAATTACCAGAAAGGGCAAGTACAGTGTCAATAGTGTAGGAGGTAGCACATTTAACTTGATGCCAGGAAGATCAGAAAGCTACGGGTTTTATCCCACCCAGGCATTTTGATTTATGGTCCAATACTGACTGGTACCACTGTTTAGCTTAAGTAGAGAGTCTTGTATTTCTGAGAAGTCATCCTTTGGATAAGTTGTTAAGCCCATCTGACTGAGTTTGGCAGTAGTTCGGGTGGATATAATTTACTGAAAAGAGTACAGGTTACTTAATAGAAATCAAGCCAAAAAGAAGAAAAAACTTGGTAAAAATGTCACCAGTAAACAGAATCACCAAGCCATACTGATTCAAAGCAGGAAGCTTTACTGTGCACACATTCCCCACACAATAAGCACACAGGCAGGAAAAATACATAAACGGTCCCAAATCTTTGAGGCTTGGTGCTTCTGTTTAGTTAATAGAAATCATTAAGGTAGTTGAAATATACAATATACAGCTAACCATGTATTTCATACACGTCAATGTACTTGTTCATCTACCTCCTAAATATACTTTTCGAATTTTGCAATTCACAACATAATTCAATGCATATGTATACATTGTTAATCTTTTCATCCATTTATTTTAATAACCATTTAACTTTTAAATCTTTCCTTTACCTCATTATTATATAACACATCATTCACTCTTCCAAATTTGTCATATACAACAACTAAATTATATTCTAACAAATATGAAAATTGCTGCTGTGTATGCCGTCTCCTTTTAGCAGTAAAAAATAAACAATGACAGTATATGTGGAGAACACCTTGGCAGTGCAACAATTTCAAGAGCAAATTCACTTCTTTACTTACAGTTAATTAGTTGCTGTTAAAAAAACACTTTTCAGTATGTTGGCAGCATACTGTAGCAGCCAACTACTAGAGGCCTGAGGAAGCCTATAAGGTGAAAGCGCTAGCCAGTTCTATGTTATTAAAGCTTTTTAACCATTTGGATTACATCGCAGAGTTATTTCTTACTTGTGGATTGTGAATTATCAGTGGTGAGGGAATACCGACCTGGAAACTTCAGTAATTCGCCGTGGGTAATACCAGCAGCGTTTTTATACAACAAACTTTGGTTAACAGTTTTGAAAAGGCGAACCATTTCAATTGTTTGTCATACCCGTTTTCAACGGCAGCCTCTAGCAGTCGGCTGGAGATTTCTTGCTGCCAACATACTGAAAAGTGTTTTTTTAACAGCACCTAATTAACTGTAAGTAAAGAAGTGAATTTGCTCTTGAACTTGTTGCACTGCCAAGGCGTTCTCCACATATACTGTCATTGTTTAAATTATATTTTACTTTCAACATATTCATGAATATTCTCTCTCACTCTTTCTCTCTCTCTCTCTCTCTCTATATATATATATATATATATATATATATATATATCTATATGGGTCTACTTTCATAGACCGAATGTACGAATCGCCGACACACAAGTTACCGACCCCAAACAACCGAAAACACACCACACCAACAACTCATAATACCGAACACCACAACACCGACACAAAAACGTCAACTACACATTACACACAACAACATATCCACTAACCTTAACCTAAACCCTAACACTAACGTCCAACACTACCGCACACTTACCCAACCCGCACCCTAACCCTAACTCACTTAACACACCCCTAAACCTCAACACCGTCACTATCGCACACTTACCCTACCTGCACCCTAACCCTAACTCACTTAACCCACCCTAAAACATTCAGCCCGTCACTATCGCACACTCACTCCACCCGCATTCTAACCCTGACACACTTAACACTTCCCTACACTGCTCTACGTCACTTCCACACACTTACCTCACCGGAACCCTTAGTCCGACACCACCGCACACTCACCTTTTCTACACCCTAACTAAAATCCCTCACTACCGTACACTTACCTGTCCGCTCCCCAATCCTAAATCTTTCATTTTCGCACACTTACCGTATCGCGCTCACACACTGCCGTTGTCGGTCTCTCAGCTGTCGGGATATCATGTTTTCGGTAACCTACCTGTTCGGTCGTTCCATCTCGGTCTTCCGGGTGTCGGTGACGTGGCGCTTCGGTCTATGAAAGTAGACCCATATATATATATATATATATATATATATATATATATATACATATGGGTCTACCTGATAACACCGACACGCCAAAACACCGACAATGAAATAACTGTCACGACAAAACCGAAAAAAAAAGAAAGTTCAAAAACACGAAACTTCACATGCCCGACAAACCACAATCCCGACAATCAACAAAACAAATACCTTTCCCGAAAAACACACACACACAACACAAGCACACCAAAAACCTTACAAACCTACACTAAACCTTACATACACAACTATCTATGCACTAACTTTAACCCAAACCCTAACCCTAAGGTCCGTCACTATCGCACACTTACCTTACCCGCACCCTAACCCTAACTCACTTAATCCACCCCTAACCCTTAACTCTGTCACTATCGCACGCTTACCTTACCCGCACTCTAACCCTAACTCACTTAATCCACCCCTAACCCTCAAGTCCGTCATTATCGCAAACTTACCTTACCCACACCCTAACCCTATCTCACTTAACCTGCCCCTAAACCTAAAGTCCATCACTATCGCACACTTACCTGACCCGCACCCTACCCTAATGTCCATCACTATCACACACTTACTTACCCACACTCTGACCCTAACGTCCATCCCTATCACACACTTACCTTAATATGTCGGTGTTCTCAATGTTGGGATTCTCAACCGGTCTTCTCCATTGTCGATCGTCCGGTGTTCTCATCTTCGGCGTTTAGAACTTTCGGCGTTTTCAGGTAGACCCATATATATATATATATATATATATATATATATATATATATATATATATATAAAATTTCACCAATAAATGTTTCAGTTCTTGACACAGAAATTTCCTAGCCACCATTATCCATAAAATTCTAATTATGTCACAGCTGGAAAAAAAAAAAAACATGTTCAGTAGTCTCATCTTGCCTACATCCTTGTATAAAGTATGATCCCTCCTGCAGAGTTTCACATTTCATATCTGTCTTTTTTGCAATTATCCATCCTCAACTCCCTTTCCCATATGTGGTCAGAGTGTCACTTCAGCAGTGACAATCATCTTGAGCCAAGGTTTACATATCCGGGTGGCTAGCCCTACCACAGTAGTTCATTCATACCACTCACACACACACACTCTCACCTACGGCCAATTTAGAGTGTCCAATCCACCTACTGCATGTCTTTGGAATGTGGAAGGAAACTAGAGCACCTGGAGAAAACCCACGTGACCACAGGCAGGACATGCAGACTCTGCACAGAAGGCACCCCCGCCGAGAATCAAACCGGAGAACCCCTTGCTGTGAGGCGGCAATGCTAACCGCTGCACCATGACCAGAAAAAATCTCATACACCAAATTCATATTTAGTTACATTCTTCTCTTGCACTGTTTTAATTATCAATTGTTTCTTTTTACAAGTCACTAATAGCCTCATTGATAAACATTCTTATATTCCAAGGCACTGCATTTTTGTTTCTCTCTTCTTATGCACCTCTTTTATGTGCTCTGCTTCTGCCATCTCTGTTATAATATCTTTGCAAGTATAATACCTTTTCCCACTCATGTCTACGTCCACATTTCATTCTTCCTCATAGTCTCAGAATTTAACTTTTTCACAAAAAGTGATGCTTCTTCTTTCTTCTTTTTTCTCTTGCAAGAAAAAAATCCTTGCCTGTTCAGCATGTTTTAATTTTCCCCATTTTTTATAAGCATTTCTCATTTCATACAATATTTTTTTCTTCCTTCCCCAAAAATGTCTTCATTTTCTCTTATACATACATGTACTTTTGCTTCCTTCGTATCTCTTTCTCCTTTTATATATTTTATACATTATCTATTAACTTGCCAATGACTTGGTCTCATCCTTGTATAATTATAACAACAAACAAATGTGATGACCAGGAAGCAAACGCTCCTACCGCAAAAGTAAAACACTAAGCACAAAGTCAAAACGCTGAGGAGAAGACCAGGACTGTTCAGCTGTATCAGCATAAGATAAAGTACATCGGCATCAAATGAAATGCATGAACAAATGAGGTTCAAAAAGGCAGGAAGCCAAAAAACAAGTCCACGTAAAGACTAAAATCCAAATGTTTATTGCAGATAGTGACAAGCGCTTTCACCCATGTGGGTTTCTTCAAGCCAAAAAGCACTCATAAAACAGAGTTAATTTATACACACATTAATCACAACAATTATTGCATCATATCCTGCGACATTGTTATTCTTAAAGTATTATCACATCTTGGTGTTGAAAAACACAACCTCTTACCTAACATCTATATCAACATGTGCACCATAAAAAATTCATGTTTAAGAAATCTATTTATAAAACTAGTACTGATAAAACTAATAAAGCAAACAAAAAAACTCTACTAAAAGTCATTCTCTTCTAACATTATTAAAAAATCACTTGGAATGTATAATAAACAATCAAAACCCTATTACAAAAAAAATGTATATATAGAAGCATATATAAACATATATAAAATCATATATAAAATAACCAATATGTTGATTCAAAAAGTGCAATCCACAAAAAGCATCAGAAAAACATTTAAAACTTTACTACTAGCTTCCTGCTTTTCAGGGCTGGTTTAACAGAGATTTTATCATTCAAGCCAGGCTCCTGCTCCGCCCATAACCTAATGATCCACTTAACTTCTGTTCTCTCAGTGTAATTCCTTGTACTCCCCCCCCCCCCCAATACTAGTGGTGTTAACTTGTAGCACTTGGAACCTAAAGGAATGTTGTGAGTCAGTTCCCTGAACATGCTTCAAAATAGCATTCTTAGTAGATTTAATGCGGATATGATATAGATGTTCCCTAATCCTATCTTGGAGCCTTCTATCCGTTTTCCTTACATAGAATGCAGGGCAAGCTGTACACCGGGCGAGGTATACTACATGCTCAGTTGTACAGATAGCTGTAGAGTTGAACCTGAAAGTTCTCCCTGTAACTGGGTGCACAAAGTTGGGGTCACTCCTTAAATAAACACAGTAGTTACAGCTATTACATGGAGTGGTACCCAAAAGGGGCATGCCTCTTGGATCCGTGTCACTGGCCCTATTATAACATAGCATTCTTTGCAGGTTCTTCCTATTCCTGAACTGGAAATAGGGTCTATTACCTACAATCTCTTTCAAGTATGGATCTATCATGAGGACTCCTCAATTCTTGGTAAACATTTCCCTGATATCATTAATGTCCTTTGTATAACTAAGGGACACCCTAACTGCTGGATCATAATTCCTCTTGATTTCAATCCTAGACTCCATTGCATTTTCAACTCCACTCCTGTAAGGAAAATAAGGGGCGGCAACATCCCCTCTAAGCAAGTTCACCCCTTCAAAGCCTGCTGTAACTTCATTTGGACTGTAAGATCTTTCTACTAGTCTATTCTGTAAACCCAACAGTTCCTTTGTAAAACCATCATCTGTTGGGTTCAATCTGGATGCACGAATTACCTGTCCTCTCACAATGTTTCTAAAAACATATCTAGGGTTCATACTACTCCTGTGTAAAAGTGTGTTTTTATAACAGGATTTCCTAAATACTCCTATGTTGAGCAATCCACTTGGGAGACATTCACACATCTAAATAAGAAAAGAAAAGCTCAGTCTGCACAGCTATGGAAAGGATCAGCGTGTACCGCAGACGTAAAGATATTGGGGACCTACTGACACCGGACCCTACCCAGTGTGGCTCCATAACACAGAAGCCACCCCCACCCATGATTAAACTCCCAGTACAGGCTACCCATAGAGTCACTTATCGATTTTCCTCAATAGGAATCTTGATGAGTGGATGGGAGATGGTAGCTTTATCCTGGGTATCACTGTCATGTCACAGGTAGACAGAGGCACAGTATACTAACCATGACATATGTCATGGCAAACTCCACTTACGATGTGTGTCGAAGGACAAACACACTCTCCGACTAGCATTAGAAATGGACTAGGGCACATCGCTAGTGTTTGCAAATGTACACCTATGTTGTGGAATACACTACCAATGTTGGACAAGCCTGGTTTAAGTAGTTCATATCTGAACATAATGCAACATGGTCAGATGTACACAACTGGCCCCTAACCAGGCTGTTGTGCTCACTATGGAAATGTAAAGCAGTGCTAGCACTAAAGCCCAGGATACTGTCCACCACAGTCAAAGTACTGAACCAGTACACTATACAGTACTACAGTGTTAGGTCAGTGTGAAAGGATGTTGACAACTGTATGCAAAGTATCCCATGCAAACCCTGTAGGCACAATATAATCCTGTTGTGTTCACACACAAAGCAGTTGTACAGTAACTACACAACATGACACACAACACACAACCATAAACGGGAGATATTTGTTGAAGTTCACACTCATCCACAAATGTGGTGGGCTGCAGAGTTCAACATATGGAATCACACTGGGCATGCTCACACACTTTGCTAAATGAGACATATGTCAGACAACATGCCATGGGAAGGCTGAACTGGGCATGCTCACACACTTAGGCCAAATCTCAATTGAGCAGTTGGCCACTCATATCTGGTATTTTTACGTGTTATTCCAGGAACCAACCACATTACAGTAGTCTGCCCAGTGCACACAGTTAAATGACTACAGAGACATACATGATATAGTGGATCCCTCCCATATGCAAACATCTTCCACAGATACACAAGTTGTGCATACAAACAGGGAATGCTATGGCAATAAAGACGTGCAAACAGTCTATCAGCAACAAATAATGTGCATTTGACAATTAAACATATGGGTATAGAGGTCAACACTAGGCTGTTTGCCCTAGGGAATGACAGCTTAGCCAGAGTGTGCTTGGCGTCTGCCTCCCCACAGGATGCACATTCCCCTTTCTAAACACCGATGATGTCAGCACCCTATAAGTATAGCAGGAGAAAAGAAACCTCCCAGTAATGTGAATAGCGTGCTCCGCTAATGCATCCGTCTCAAGTGTCATAACATAGTTAGGTAGGGGTTTAAATCCTGCAAATGCTCAGTGTGTGTGGGTGTGTGTGAGTGGGGTTGATGTGTGTGCAAGTCTGTGGGAGAGAAATGTCCCTTTTGGCAACTGGGAAAACACACTACAGGATGCACATTCCCCTTTCTAAACACAGATGATGTCAGCACTCTATAAGTATAGCAGGAGAAGAGAAACCTCCCAGTAATGCGAATAGCGCCCTCCACTAATGCATCTTTCTCAAGTGTCATAACATAGTTATGTAGGGGTTTGAATCCTGCAAGTGTGTGTGTTTGGCTTTGGCAACTAAGAGAACAGACTACAGGATGCACATTCCCTTTCTAAACACTGATGATGTCAGCACTCTATAAGTATATGATGTCAGCACTCTATAAGTGTAGCAGGAAAAAAAAAACCTCCCACAAATAAATAGCACACTCCACTGCATCTTCATCACAAGTGTCATAACATAATAAAGTAGGGTTTTGAATCCTGCAAATGGGCAAGTGTGTGTGTTTGGCTGAGAGGGGATTGTGTGTGAGGATGCACATTCCTTTCTAAACACTGATGATGTCAGCACCCTATAAGTACAGCAAGAGAAGGACCCTCCCATTAATGCTTCTAAACACTGATGATGTCAGCACCCTATAAGTACAGCAAGAGAAGAAAAATCTCCCACTAATGCGAATAGTGTACTTTGCTAATGCGTCTGTCTTCAGTGTCATAACATAGCTAGATAGGGGCTTGAATCCTGCAAGTGTGTGTGTGTTTGGCTGAGGGGAGTTAGTGTGTGTGAGGAAAATGTCCCTTTTGGCAACTAGGAGAACAGACTACAGGATGCACATTCCCCTTTCTAAACACTGATGATGTCAGCACCCTATAAGTACAGCAAGAGAAGGGAAACCTCCCAATACTGCAAATAGCGCACTCTGCTAATGCGGCTGTCTTGAGTGTCATAACATAATTAGATAGGAGTTTGAATCCTGCAAATGGCAAGTGTGTGTTTTTGGCTGAGGGGGGTTAGTGTGTGTGAGGGAAATGTCCCTTTTGGCAACTAGGAGAACAGACTACAGGATGCACATTCCCCTTTCTAAACACTGATGATGTCAGCACCCTATAAGTACAGCAAGAGAAAGAAAACCTACCAGTAATGTGAATAGCGTGCTCCGCTAATGCGTCTGTCTCAAGTGTCATAACATGGTCAGCTAGGACTTTGAATCCTGTAAATGGCAAGTGTGTGTGTTTGGCTGAGGGGGGTAGTGTGTTTGCAATTGTGTGTGAGAGAAATGTCCTTTTGGCAACTAGGAGAACAGACTACAGGATGCACATTCCCCTTTCTAAACACTGATGATGTCAGCACCCTATAAGTACAGCAAGAGAAGGGAACCCTCCCATTAATGCGAATAGTGCACTCCGCTAATGCGTCCATCTCGAGTGTCATAACATAGTTAGATAGGGGTTTGAATCCTGCAAGTGTGTGTGTTTGGCTGAGGGGGGTTCATGTGTGTGAGGGAAATGTCCCTTTTGGCAACTAGGAGAACAGACTACAGGATGCGAATTCCCCTTTCTAAACACTGATGATATCAGCACCCTACAAGTACAGCAGGAGAAGATATGTGGCATGGACAATGACTGAGTCATATGTGTCCATGCCTCTGACTGACCAGTATGCTTGTGTTATGTGGTGGACCATAGTGCCCCACAGGCATATCACTGTGATCTTCACCTTGTCCAGCCTGGTGAGCGTGACCATACTGTACCGGACAATAAAGGTAGCTAACACAACTGTGGCAGGTGTGTTGTCTAGCTGTACAGACTGTGACTGGCACACAGGATTTGTGTGCTATGTGTTATGTGTGATGTGTTCAGGCATAACATATGCCTGTGTGCCAGCTGCAGAGGTGTGTGCCACTCAGGCAGGATGCTATTCTAAGGCTCCACGAATGGCCCAGTGTGTTCACGTGCTTGTATTGCTGTCAGTGTAGGTCTACATCAGACTGGTATTGTAGTCACTGTAGTATTGCATGCCACCTGACAGGTTATGCCAGTACTGGGTTCAGAGTGCTTAGTCCCCAGTTTGGCTATGTGGTTCCATATCATACATGTGTTGTACGTCCATGTGTAGGGGAGAGGGTTGACTGTGTACATGTGGCAGCTGTGACATTGCCACATGACCCACATATTCCACAACTGTAGCATAGAGGTGACTGACAACTGACCTTTGAACATGCTACCATAGTATTGTGATTGCCATGGTGATTAACAGCACATAGGGCTAATGGGGAACAAGGTACATAGGTTCATAGGTTCATAGCATCATACTAGGCAATCTGCCCTAGGGCATTTAAGAACCTAGCCAGAATGTGTTTGGCTGTCGCCATCCAATGTAAATATATCTTGCCATGCCCTTTTCCGAGGTTAGTATACTGTTCCTCTGTCTAACAGTGACACAGAAGTGATACCCGGGGTAAACCTACAATGTCCCATCCACTCATCAGGATTCCTCTTGAAGAGAGTCAATGAGGGACTCTTCCTAACCTGGACTGGGATTTTATTCCAGAGTGAAGTGAGCCTCTGGGTTATGAATCTGTCCCTCCAGCATGTCCTATTTATTTCAGTGCTGAGGCTCAGGTCTCTCAAGCGTGTATCCCGATGGGATTTGGATATTCTCAGGTGCAGCATGCCCATTAATTCCGGGTTCGACATGGTGTTATACATTAGGCACAGATCGCCTCTGAACAGGTGGTATGCCACTGAGTAGAGCTGGGGTTTATTTAACCGGTCAGCATATGGCATCTGTTTGAGCCATTTGATCCTCTTGGTGAGGTACTTGTGGGGTCTTTCCAGTTGCTGCAGGTGTCTGGTAAGGTACATCCCGACAGGGGGATTGTACTCAATTATGGGCCTGATGAGGGATGAGTAAAGAGGCATGATGTCCTCCCATGATGTAGATGTGAATCCCTTCATGATTAGGTGGGCTATATACAATGTCTTTCTAACCACTTTGGCCACGTGGTTGTCAAATGAGAGATTGCTATCAACTTGGGTCCCCAGGTCCCTAATTACTTCTTCTGTACATAATGGAGTACCACCTATGTGGTACTTTGTGGGCACTTTGTTTTTGTCAAAGGGGATGACTATACACACTTTTGCATTCAGCTGGAGGCCATGGCTCTGGCACAAGTTGTCTGTTTCTATGATGCCCCTTTGGAAGATGCTTGTGTCGGCTGGAGAGTCGATTATGGCGGCCACTTTGCAGTCATCTGCATATTTGGTCAGCCACAGTCCTTCCGTGTTGGCCTGTACCTCCAATAAATATATACCAAACAAGAGAGGTCCCAGGACTGAGCCTTGTGGGACACAACTCGTAACTGGTTTGGAGTCTGGCATGGCTCCAGAAATTCTAACCATGTGGGTTCTGTCCTTGAGCCAGTGTGCAATCCATCTAGTGACATAGGGGCTTATATTTAAGCTGGTGAGCTTCTCTAGAATGCCAGTGGGGTATTGTTTTGAAGGCTTTGTGAGGTCCAGGTAGGCTGTGTGAACCACCTTCCCTCGTCAATGGCCTTGGTGACTGTTTCAAAGAAATCAACCAGGTTTGAGAGGCAGGATCTGCCCTTAACAAAGCCAAACTGGGTAAGAACCAGTGTCTGTAGGTCCGCAATATCTATATCTATGTGGTCCATGATGATCCTTTCCATAGCTCTGCAGACCAAGCTAGTGTGGCTTATGGGGTGATAGTGTCCAGGATCCGTTGAGGCACCACCTTTCTGTAGAGGGACCACTGTTGCTGTACACCACACTTTGGACACATATCCTGTAGTAAGGCTGGGATTGAACAGTAGGTTTATGTTTGGTAGTAGCACGTCTTGGTGGTCATGTAGGACACAGCCCGGGACACTGTCTCATCCCATTGATGCAGTGTGTAATGCTTTGGAGAGGGCGGCTCTTACCTGAGCATCTGAGATGTCAGGGGGGCAGCACTCTGCTGGGATACATATTTGCCCTGTCAGTGTGGAGGGGGGTGAGAAGTTTGCACTGAACCTGTCAGCTAGAATGTTGGCAATGTCTGTGGGTTTGGTGTTTCTATTGACATTTTGGACTACCTCTGAGCATATCTGGGAATTACCACCCAGGTTCCTAACATAACTAAAGAAAGCCTTGTGATTATCCTTAGTGTCCTGTGCAATTTCTGTCGAAGCTGGCCTTAGACAATCTTATGAGTGCCTGTAGTTATTTGCTAATACTGATCAGTGATGCCTTCCCTATTTGTGAATTTGCTGTATCATATGGTAGCTTCCTCCTTCTATTGTGTAGCTTGTTTATGGCTGGGGTCCACCAGACAGGACGTCTGCCTTTGGAGGATTGGGTCTTGGTTTTATTCGGGATCACATGATCCATGCATTCCTGAAGATGTCCATAGAATGTGTTTATAGAGGAATCTGCGGTCTGGTCTGTAGTTTCCACAGGCCCGGGGGCTTTGAAGGTTTCCACCTTAGTTTTGAGGAGTGTGAATTTGCTTTAGAGAAGTTGTTCACTGTGGTGTTCTGGGCAAGGGGTGGGGTCGGGATGTGAATATCCAGTGAGATTAGTTTATGGTCTGATCTTACCAGTGAGGGATACACTTCTGGTCTGGAGCATAGAGTCCCCATGTTGGTGATGATCAGGTCCAGTATGTTTCCCCTTCTTGTGGGAGTGGTAACAAGTTGTTCCATAGCATTTGAGCTCATATATTCTAGGAATCTTTGACCTAGGGTGTTGGAGCTAGAGTCATGCTCCCAGTCCATGTTTGGGTAGTTGACGTCGCCCAATATAATGGTGTTTGGAGAGACCTTCATATTTCCACTGTTCACAGGATGGCCAAGTGCAGTTCTTGGGTTTGGGAGGGTGGTCTGTAGCAGGCTATAACCTGGAAGGCAGTTTCACCCATTGTTAGTTGCACATGGATAGTCTCTGATGCTTGGTGCTTTGCCACCAACCTGGAGGTGTGGGTATCTTTGATGAATATCAATACTCCCCTCCATTTGTGGTTCGTTCAAGTTTTGGGGCTGAAAAGCATGGTATGAGGTTAAACCTGGTAGTGCTGGTGTGCTCTCAGTAGCCCTGAACCAGGCATCTGTTACTGCACAGATATCGATGTTCTCCATGCCAAGGAGAGTTTCGGGTGCATGCATCTTGAGGTTTAGACTTCTGGCGTTGGGTAGCATTACTCTTAGTTTCTTATCCCTTGTGATACCTATGAAGGTGGGTTTGTCATTTGAGCCTTGCCTAACATAGGCACTATGGGGGTAGCAAGAGCCTTTGCCAATATCTGAAAGCCCAGGGGTGACAGGTGCAGGCCGTCCCTAGCGAAGCAGGTGGTTCAACAGAAGATGAATATGTGAAGGTGTAGTGCCTGTGATTAGTTAGCAGTAGCATATATGACTGCTTATGTGGACACATGCCAGGTAAGTCATATGCACTGTGTCACAGGTAATGTACATGTGAACAGGACAAACAGTGACATTCTGTCAAGTGAGACATGGACATACATATAGTAAGCTATGCAGATGGCACTAGGTGTCCACAGAAGCTCTATAACTATGCATTGCAGGTGTGATCAGTATTCCAGGGTAATTGCAAGCAAACATGCATGCAAACAAAGCTACAGTAAACAGGGCTGCATGTAGTCCATTGTACAACAAACAAGCTGTACCACTTCCAGTAGGTAATACTGCAAATATGCAGGCACTATGCACATGTACATGGAAATACACGGGTCAGATGGCTAGGGTCCAGTCTCAGCACACACAAGTGTACAGACCATGTACTGTCAGGATGTACAATAACTGGATGGAAACCCATGTGCTCATACCTGCAGTAATACACATGTCAAATAACAGACACTGAGCCTTCACTCAGTGGTTCCATACTTAGTAGGATGCATGCTACCTGGCCTGCCACCACAGTATCCCTGACATATATGGGGACTCTCCCTCCTGCGACAGTTAGTTTTGTGTTTTGGGGCTGTCTAGCATGGTATGAGATGTGAGCCTGCAGTGCTAGGGTGCTCCTGTGTGTCCTGTACCAGTCGTGTAGTACTGCACACATATCAACATCCTCAAACATCCGCATTGCAGAGTCCAGTGTGGGCAGCATGCTACTTGCAGTTTACATGTCCATCATTGCGTATTACTACATTCATTACCTTATCCCCTGTGCTACCTATGTATGTAGCCTTCTGTTGACATCATTACCACCAGTATGCCAACATGTGCAGATGATACACTATGGTACTTACCATGGGTGTAGACAACAGTACATGACAATCACACCCTTACTGCATCAGGCATGCTGTGATATACCCACAATTAATTCAGCACACAGTACTGTTAGCAACATAATACTATTACTACACATCTATGTGGTCACCCTGTGCATCAGCAACATGTTAACCTGTACCTGCACAGTTGTTACAGATTGCAGGAGGTGGCACAGTTTCATCATATGTACAGGGTGTGAACTTGGTATGCCTGAGTCAGTCACCGATACCACCGATTGACATGTATCTGTATGTGTGTTGGTGAGGGACAGCAGTAGAAGGTGGGGCAATGTTGATGCAGTGTGTGCATGTATGCGGTAGCCCTAGGTGTTGTCAATTCGCATGTGTGTATGGATGCACACAGTTCCACCTCATGGCTGCCATATACTGGTGTTTGTGGACAGCCACAGACTGTACCTGCCAGGTCATACAGATCAGTGTCTCTGGCCATGGACACGGTACCTGTGCCTTGCAGGGGTGCTACGGACTGTATCCGGTACCAACCCAGACTGGGTACTGTCATCAGAAGCAGGTGTTCGTTGACTGGACACAGATCCCTGTCGGGCCTGGCCAGAGCCACGTGCACGTGGTCTCCTGGGGCGGTCTGATGACAGCACAGACCCAGCATTGCTGGGGCTGCTGCTGGCACTATGGGGGTGGCCACGGCCCTGTTGTCATCCGCGACGACTGCCAGCTGCTGCTGTTGCTGGCATACGGCCACGTCGACCCCTCAACCGCCCACCATCGCCCTGCCTCATGGACATGTAGTTGTGGAACTGGTCTAATATGTCCCCACAATGTCTGTCTATGACATTGGTGAAATCACGGATGGCAGCCACAATGTCACGCATACTGTCAGTCATGGCTGTGCGACATGCTGTCAGCTCCCTCAGACCCTGTCTGGTGTACCGTTCCATACGTGACTGTGCCTGCATGACAGCCCAAAACATAGCTGAGGTTGTAAGACCTCTGTGGGCACGTCTGACAGGGGCAATACTGTGTGAGGAGGCATGTGCCACAGATACCACATTACCCTGGTCAATGCCCACTGTATGCTGTCCATCACCTAGGGACATTGGTGACAAAGGGTGTATTGGCAGGATAACTGTGCGCATTGATGGGGTCGACAGCTGTGTACTGTCAATCGGCTGACCAATGGCGGACCCTGGCATACCTTCCTGTACCATTACACAGATGTCATCATTATCAGTACCCATGGCACCTGATTCAGGTTCCCTGCTACATGACACCAGAGCAGCACTAGAACCTGTGGGAGGGAAACAGGAAACACAGTTTACAATGTCTACACATTACCAGTGATGCACACATGCACACATGTGCACATGCACACATGGACACATGCACACATGCACAGGTGCACACATGCGCACTTGCGCACATGCGCACATGCACACATAAACACATGCACACATGCGCACATGCACACATGCGCACATGCACACATGTGCACATGCACAGGTGCACACATGCACACATGCACACGTGCGCACATGCGCACATGCACACATGCACAGGTGCACACATGCACACATGCACACATGCACACAGTTTCACACAATTGTACAGTACTCAGTATGTGTGATATCAACACACAGACACAGACACACCTACATGCATACAAAGAGCACTACTAAGTGAGCCTAATATTATTATTACTATCAAGACTATTACAGGAATTGTTAATACACACTCACCAGCATGGATAGGCTGCATTGCTGTTACACCGGAGGGACCTGCAGACGTGAAGAAACTAATGTCAGTGGGCACAACTGTGCCATTGTTACTGAGTATGATACAGGTCAGTAGTACAACAGTCGCCTTTCACAGGTCAGCTGCTAATATTGAGGATATCACACTTGCACATTAAATACTATGGTGACAGCTACAAACCAAGGACACACCTCACACATGCATTAACTACCAGTGTACACAACAGTCAACAATACATATGGCATATTACCTGCACGTTCACTGTCTTGCTGCTGCGTGGCTCCAGCCTCCATCATAATGCATGTCTGCTGCTGTTGTTGTTGCTGGCGGACTGGAGCCACTACACTCATGAGTAGTCGCTCCAGTCTGGTGAGTGGGGGATGTGTAGCCACCCCACCACCTGTGGCGACCTGTTGCCTGTGGATATCCGACACACACTGACGGACATTTCTGATTAAATCACTGCAGTGATGTCGTACCTGCTCATATGTCCTATTATGCATGCCTATGTCATTTACCCGACGGACCAGGTCTTGCCACAGTGCAGCCCTCTCCTGCTGATTCTGGCTGGTGCGGGAAAAGAGTATTGCATAATCCCACACCAGGCTCTGGTGTATCTCCTCATCCTCAGCTGTGGAGTAAGTGGGATTCCGCGGGTGAGCCATGTACCTGAAAAAGAAAATAACCTGATATCAGCAATATATGTCAGCAGAATTTGGCACACATACTACACATGCTATTCAACTGTTATGATACAACATATCTCACATATATAGCATCTGTCTGTCTATTGGTGGATACACATGTAAATGTCCAGGTATCAGTACTCAGCCAGCAACTGTGCAACAGTACCTGGCACACTCCATACGATATACTACCAAACCCCAGCAGTCAGAACACTGATTCAGGTCAAGAGCACCTCCTCACTCTGGGGGGTTGTATCTAGGTACTGTATGGCCTACATCATCAACTACTGTGAGCTGACCACACACTAATTGCCCTGGATATACATATCCCACCTCCACTACCAGCACAAATGACTATAGTGAATAACATTACAGATGCAAACTTTACACTTTGTAACAGTGACATGGTATCCTTTCAGCCCACTGGGCCAGTGGCAGATACAACCCACAATGCTGACCCCTACACAATTGCTTTCTACAGACATCTCCGAGAATGCATGGATCATGCAATCCCATATATGACCAAGACACTCTCCACAAAGGGACAGCATCCTGTCTGGTGGACCCCAGCCATAGACAGATTGTATTACAGAAGATGGAAGCTACTGCAAGACAGAGCATAAGTCCATAAAGGGAGGGCATGTCTGAGCAGCACTAGTAAGGATCTATTTTCCATCATACAAACATCCATGGGCAACTTTGAGAGGGAAATCAAGAGGGACACTACAGATAACCAGAAGGCCTTCTTCAGTTATGTTAGCAACCTGGTCAGAATCCATCCTCTATGCCCATAGTTAGTACACAACAACAAATATTTCACTGACACCACAGATATTGACAACATTGTGGCAGACAGGTTCAGTGCAGGTGTCACCCTGCCCTCTCCCCTAAAATAAGACATAGTTATCCCAGCTGACTGTAACCTCCCTGTCATCACAGATGTCCAGGTGAGAGCCGCCCTCAGGAAAGCAGAATACACAACATGACTGGGACCTGATGGTATCCCCAGTTGCATGCTACATAAACTCTGACAGGAGCTAAACACACATATAGAAGTGCTATGTAACACTAGCCTGACTACAGGATATGTATCTGTACACTGGCGCAGCAGCAGTGGTTCCACTCCTAAGGAGGCACCTCAACATACCAATACAATATAACACAATACATTACATTACAATACAATACTATACAATATGCTATTGCCCCTGGGACTACAGCAGCATACTGTTCTGCTACCCTGACCATTGTGACACATGTGGTGTGATGGTACCTGCTGCTGTCACACAGTTACACAGGGTGACTCATATGGCATATTACCTATCTGACTAACATTCAGCAGGGGTATGTGTGACATGTACTCATGGGGAGTCTTGCTTCTTAACACTGTGTGGTTTATTGAAGGGTATGTCTTATCTGTGGGTAGGAACTTTTATCTACACATGTGCTCTCTATTGCAGTGGCATGGATGACACACAGCAGTCATTTAGGTTGTGGATGGTGTGAGGTGTTACTATGGTTGTTGGACATCTGTCATGGGTGTGACTTACGTATGTAAATCCGGGAGTGGTAACCTCTATGTGGGTAGTATATGGGTACTCTGTGGTGTTGTCAGTCACTGTGCATTGGTAATGTGTTTGAGTGCATTGTCACAGTGTTGTACATGTCACTGTGTCCTTCTCCATATCTGTAGCTGTCATGTGAGGTCCATACCATGGCATCCATTATGTGGTGTGGAGGGGTACACTGACCTACATGTCCATAGCTGACACACCATGTCTGCTGACACATACTATGTGCAGGTATTCCAGGAATAGTGTACCACTGTGAATATCATTGGGGCCACTATTGTACACATTTATGACCCTGTTCACCCCTGACACATGCAGTGGTGGGCAGCCAATCACATATCTGGTGGTTACTGGCGTAGGTGATTTGAAATGTGGTATGGTACTCCGGTTTTGACACTGGTGTTCACTCCATGCCTTTGTCACCAGGCACCTGTTGCAATACATCTGTATACATGTGCCTCACTCAGAATTTATATACATCTCTCTCTCTCTCTCTCTCTCTATATATATATATATATATATATATATATATATATATATATATATATGTATATAGATATATCTATATGTATATATATATATATATATATATATATATATATATATATATATATATATATATATATATATATGTCTGTATACATATACACATATATATATTGATGTACATATATTGCTATAGATGTGGAGAGGGGGGGACACAGAGGGGGTGAGAGTGACAGAGGGGGTGGGACAGGGTGTGTTGAGGTCGTCATATACAGTCATACCTGTAGATAGTCAGATGAGTCTGTCTATGTATATGTATCTACATATATCTATATCTGTATGTGTGCATTACCTATATATGTTTGTACATATTCTATCTATCTACATCTGTCTATGCATTCCTAAATCTCTCTCTATGTATGTATACATATATGCATATCATATATATATATATATATATATATATATATATATATATATATATACATACATACATATGTTGACATACATACGTATCCATATGATAGACAGGTATATCAACATGTTTGTCTACCATACTGTATACAAACACTAACATACTGCTAAACATACATAACTGTGAAATCTACTTTGTACATTGCACTACAACCTACAGTCAACCTACATTGATATGTGCACATAGATGCTCTCACATACAAATGTATGTACAGCCTTCACTGATAGTTGCTGTATGTCCCCTGCCCTTTACACATCTTCATATACATATGGATACAGACCAATGACACATATGAAGGGTTCACAGTATGTAGACCTTTATAGTATTACTTTACATTACCTGTGTTTGTCACAGCTGCTTGTGTTACCATCTGGTTTTCTGTCCTGCTGCTCCACTTCCCAGTTGTCAGCTTTCAGGTGGCTGTTGCTGAACAGTTTTGTTTGTGTCTGCTTAATTTCAATTTTCTCTGTCTCTGTCTCGGTCTCTGTCTCTCTCTCTCTCTCTCTGTCTGTCTGTCTGTCTGTCTGTCTGTGTCTCACGTCCTCCTCAGGGTGCAATGAAAGTATTGCATGTGTGGACTGGGAGTACAGCATACTTTTGTAGGTATCTGCATATGCCCATGTGATGGCCTCTGCACCAATTGTTAGCCAGCATTTGCTAATTGCATGCAGCCAGTTGTGTACTGATTGCAGTTCTCACTGTGATTTCAGAACAGTGCTATAAAAAGGTATGTGAGATAGGCGTAGCCCTTTCAGATTTTAAGGGCAGGGACCATGCTGTTATGCTGTGGACAATGTTCTGTGAGCTTAAAGGTTGGTATCTCTCTCATATTTCCAGCTGTGTTGTAGATTAACATTCCTCCATTCATTTCTCTAGTTTCCTGTACTAACTGTGTATGTACACTGACACCTACAACTACTACTACTGTTAATGTGTGTGTGTGTGCTTTCCTTTCACTTTTGCTTGCACTTTGTTGCTAAGGCTTCAATATTTGCCCTTTACAGTCACTACTTGTATGCCTGCTAGGTGTCCTGACTGTAGTGTGCTGCTGTAGCTTTCCTATTTTCCATGTACATTCACACCTTGGAATGCTTGCTATATCTTCTAGGGTGTTACAGCATGCAGTGTGGTCTGGCCATGGTGTGGGCCTTGACATCTATTAGGGTGTTTGAGTATGCTGCTGAGCAGGCCCCAGAGACTTTCAGGTTCATCTGTTATCTGCCTCATGGAATGGTACATATCAGTGGGGTACACCCATTAAATTGTCTGGTATGCTGCAGTTGTGACTGTGGGTTAGCATGAGCATATGTATTACTACACTTATTCTGCCATGCAAGTGGTGAATACTTTCAGGACTCCATAGTTACCATTGCATGTGTTGTTACACCTTTCTGCCTACTGTTTGTACATTTCACATGGAGTCTGTGGGGCATCCCTGTAAGTCATTCACTGTTGCTATGTCAAGGGTCTTAACTATTCAAATATGGTGGTGTCAGACCTCTCATGTGTACAAATATTTGCAGGTTGTCCACATTTCTGCCTCATATTTTGGTCAATATCTCATGCACAGCCTTTTCTGGCAAATCACTCTGGGCTCAAGTCAGAATATAGTGACAAACATTCAAGTTTCAGACTTCATACCCTTCCAAACATCCCACAAAATGCAGACTCTGTTACTCTCTGAACTGTCTGCGTTTGTTGTAACATTATTTGTAATGTGTCCCTGGTTTTGGGCCTTTGCTCCACATATTTTATTACTTGGTCCGGATGTGTTCCTGTAAGAGGTTGTGGGGTATGGGCAGTGATTATCCTGCTGTGAGTATGTGTGTGGCTTGCAAGGTGCTATAGTGACATTATTACCTACTAGCTACCAACTAGCATGGCTGTTTCTGTTCACACACTACTATTATGGAAATCCACTAGTTTTAACAGTAATTCTAAATGATATGCTTTGTGTACTACACATCTATATTCCCTTTACATTCATTCCTACTATTACATGATATATTTATTTTAGCACAATGTTCTTGTATAGGAGTCATGGCTTAGTGGTAAGTCATGCAGACTACTGTTTCCAAGGTCCTGGGTTCGGGACTGCCAGTGGGATTTTATTTTGCTTCTGAACTGACTACAAGACCTGTCAATCAAAGTGACTAAGGCACTTTTAAGCAGTTGTAACCGGGTTAGCACTGGTTTGCGCGAGCTCACGCATGCGCACTGGCATTTAGCTCCGCGCACACAAGCACACACCAGCTTACAACCGCTTAAACGTGCTTACTCTTGCGCACACTCGCGCTATTTTCTTTGAAAGAAATGAAAATGGGGAGACAGGAAAGTGGTGAAAAAGGGGTCACAAAGAGGGTAAGACAGTAGGGAAACAAGCTTGGGTTTTGCAGGAGGGATATAGGTAAGGCCCATAGCTGCCCATTCCTTCATCAGCAACAGCTGTGCATATGTTTGTAATTTGGTGTGACATTTGATACCTTCCACCCCTGAGAGAGGTGTAAGGACAACAGTAATACTTGTTGTACAGCCAGTTGTAATTGATAGTTTCCATGTCTGGTAGACATATGTGCGGAATGGGCAGCTATGTATGGGGCGTAATTGTTTTGTGGGTACAGAGTGCCCTTTTTTCAGGTGAGAGTGGTATGTCAGGTGAAGGAAGTTGGTACAGCTGGGGAGGTAGGTTGGATAGGTAAACAGACAAGACAAACAAGACGCATACAGGGGCGGTGTATGACACGTGTGGGGGGTTACACAATTGACAGGGACGGAGGTTTGGATATCCAGAGCCCATGAGCCCACAGATGGCAACAGTGGAACTGATATCCCCACCCATAGGCAGTTGCCACTGTTCCTTCACTGCCCAGGATGGGGCTGTGCTGGGGGCCATGTAGGCTGGGCAACAGGCATGCCCATAAGTTGTGCCACCCGTGCCTCAAGCTGGCGTAGGGGCTCAAGAACAGAGTCCCGAATCTCCCTACGCACCACAGTCCGGACACTACGGTGGGTGAGTGGTGGTTCTCCTCCGGCCACACTTGCAGAGGGGAGGCGAGCCCCATCCCCTGCAGCGCTTCCACTCACAGGTGGCACAGGGCCACAGGAGGAGGGTCCAGACTCGGCACTAGTGCCAGGTGCACCCGCCAGCTGAGGTGGGAGAGGTGGGTCCGCTGGAACCCGCCTTCCCTGTCGTCCTATGTTTTGCATTATGTCATGACAGTTTGGGTTAGTGACATATAATACCATTCACAATTAGTTGTAACAGCATGCATTAGTATTCCCATTAACCAAACACCCAGATATTCACACCATTGAACAGCGTGCATAACACATGCATAATTTGAACAGCAATACACAGTCCAACAACATGCAGGGTTAATTGATGGCAACAGGTCATCAGGTTTGGATGTATGAACAGGGCAGATGCATCAACGGACATGCAAATATATATGACCCAACAGGACAAACGTCCAGGGGTGTTAATTGTGATTGCACATACCATTTTCATGTGGAATGGGTTATATGTGGTTATAGGGTGGGGTGAAGAAAATAATATTAACACCTTCAAATACCAATACATATGCTGTACAGTTCTAATAGCTACAGATATATACACACTACTGTTCTAACTACAGTTTCCTATATGATAACTATTTCAACTTGGTGATAGGACTGTTACTGCAACATCAATATACATTTTATTGTTCTTCATACACATTTCATATCTAGCTTTGTTCAGCTACATCATCCTGCTACATTTGCTTTATATAGCTGTAGACAAGTGTGGATGTTTGGTATATCAGACAATCATACTATCTGCATATTGCAGACTGAGAGCAACATATCCAGATTTTGGGATACACATTCCAGATGCAGCAACACTTTGAACAGATTTTGCTGTTTGGTTTGGATTCTCACATGCATTTCATTCTGTCTTGACTGCAGTATACTTTATTCAGGGGTTATTACTACTGTATTGCTGGATTCATGACACTTTCTCACACACTCTCACTTGTTTTCATTTTACTATTCAGGATGGTACTTACTTCTAGGCTTTATTGACATGTTTTACCTGTAGTTATTACAATCCTTTCCAGCAGTCTCACTTCTGTCATGTGGTACTGATAAAACGAAGCACTGAAAAAACTGTGAGAATCCAAAAATTAATGAAGTTGCTGTAAAATCAGGTCGTTGACCATTCAGAAACCACCAGGCTGTCAGTGTTGTCAAACCTAAACCCTAGTTTAGTGCCCTTTGACAACACTGACAGCCTGGTGGTTTCTGAATGGTCAACGACCTGATTTTACAGCAACTTCATTAATTTTTGGATTCTCACAGTTTTTTCAGTGCTTCGTTTTATCAGTATCCTGTGGAATTTGTTGCTTTCTTTAGTATGTCGTTCACTTCTGTCATGTTTCAGTATTTCAACAGGGATATATTTCACACTTGTGATTTCATCATATTCTGCAACTATACTTTTCAGCCTGCTGCAGGTTGTGTACTATTTTCTTACAGGTGGGGCATTTTTATTTCAGAATTTATGTCAGACATTTTCATTTTTCTGTTTGGCTTACAGGCTGAAACACACTTTTGTAATCAAGCAATACTTGCAGACACTTTCACACTGTTACTTGCACATTTTATTCCTTAGTGACTACACTGCACTCTTTTGCTGACTGTCATACTTTCATATTTCTTTACAGTTACTGGTAGTGGATTACTGACCTGCCTGGTGGCGCAACCGCACCAGCCTATCGCCATAGGCTCTGCGGTTCGCAGAACAGACACCTGCAGCTGTAATATAAATGAAGTAATATTGGAATACACATCTCCATAATATCAGCTAGTTTAATTTCTTACATACATAATTAAATGTAACTTACTCAGTAGTGGGGCGTTGGGCATTTGCTGGGCCTCCTGGATCCAAAGGTTCAGTTGGTCCTGCTTGCGTCTCTTCAGGTCCACATGGTGGTGATGGACCTGCTCACCAGTCCTTGGAATCCCTGTGGCACTGGTGAGATCATGAGCCAACCGGTCCCACGCCTCAGCTCTGTATGCTCCCCAGAGGACCTGGCCCTGCATGAGTTGGGCCTCATGATTGTGGACTAGGAGCTAGACCATGTACCTGGACTCCTCAATGCCCCACCTCTGTGCTCAAAAGCAACTACCCTCTCCTACTCCTGTCATTCTGCCTGCAGTTCAGTTCTACAATCGTTTATACTGTGTATTCCCACCTATGGGGCTTATATAGTCCGTTTTTCCCGCACATATCTGTGATTGGCCATTTTGGAATTGTATCAACTTCAGTAAACCTGCATTGTCATGCTCCAGTTTGTATTCATTCCTATATATTAGCTATTATTGCATTTCTAGGTACTGCTGTCATGGCTTAGTGGTTTAGTACCTTGACTATGGTGTATAGTATCCTAGGTTCGAACCTGGCCACTACTTTTCATTTTTCATGACTGTCTAGACATGCTGAGGGGTGTGTCTGTGTAAAGGCAGTTTTGATACGGCTTGCTCAACATTGCCCGTCGGTTAGCTTGTTTGCGCGGTGCGCAGCTCCGCGCAAACGGGGTACACTGGTTTAAGCCTCATTTGGCTATCGGCACACATATTACGCTCAGCTCAGCTAGGGGCACTTAGATTCAGCGTGTTAAACCACTGCTCAGCTACGGGCACTCATTTTGCACCAGTTAAACCACTGCTCATGTACGGGCAGATGCACTCACCCTGTTAAACTGTAGCTCAGCTATGGGCACATCTGGCATTTTTTATTCTTTTGTTACCTCACATTTCTTCAATATAAATGGGCTATTTCATTACATTTTACATAAAATGTGGTTTTATGTGTACATATTTGTCAGGGACTTGTTTCGTGCTTATTTTGCTAAAAATAAAAATTGGTGTTGTGGGGGCTCGAACCATGAATGCCTGCTCTTCAGCCAACATCTCTACCACTACGCTATTGCTTCTTGGCTTACTTTGCATATTTAGTTTTTATATGCTTTCCCACTGACTGCTAACTATAGCTGCGCTACGGCGCCAGCAAAGCGCACTCACGGTTAAACATTTTTACAATTTAAAAAAAAATATATAACATGTTTATTTATATATTTTCTGTTCATAGTCTGTGGGGGCATGTGTTATGTTGTGTTTATTCACATTTCTGTGGACTCTGTCGTGGGTGTTTACTTTGGGAACTTTTACTCTTCTGGGGGCGTGTCCGCTTACAGGGCTCAGCCTACGAACATGCCCCCTACTGTCTTACACAGACCATGTTAGCCTTAGGTGTGATTCAGCATGCTCTCATGAATATGCAAAGCATGCTGTCATCACTCCGGTTAACTGCAGCCTCCATGTAAGAGTTATAACTCTTACACGGAGGCTTCATGAATGTCTTTTGATTTTGAATTATTTTGTGTTCTTTTACTTTTCCCATCAATCTCTTTAAGTTTTTCTGTTCTTTTATTATTTATACATTATCAACTCTCACATCTGTAACTTCATGATCTGTAAAATATGGAGATTATTCCCCCATGTCCCTCTTTCAAGGCTTCCAATAACAAAACAACGTAGTTCTGTTTTTATTTTACCTGTAATGTATGTGTATTGTCTATTTTGACTTGACATTAGCCCTACATATTTCATCTCCCTACTTAACTTCACATCTTCATGTACTTTACCTACATATTTTCTTAAATTACAATTAAAATCCCCCACTACAATATCCAATTTACACATACAAACTTAATTTCATCAAACATTTTTACCCTTTCCTGTATAGTTGCTCATGCACAATACTATCACGCTTACTTCTCTCTTTTGTATTCTTGCACCACAAGACAATGTTTTCTCTTGAATTCCAGTAGTCACCTGTAACACTTTTACCATTTTATTATTTAGTGAGATTGCAATTACACATTGTGTTGCTTCGCCAGAATGTCACACTGCCATCTTTCCCTATCCATCCATCCATCCATCCTCAACCCATTTTCCCATTTTGCACATGGGGTTGTGGTGTCACTTCAGCAGCGACAATCCTCTCAAGTCAAGGTTTACACCATCATGTGGCTAGCCTTGCCGCGGTACCATCTTTTCCCATAATCTTTCTAATTCCGCTTTCTGTTTTTTTTGTTAAAACTTCTTACTGCTTCTAAACAGATTATATCAGCCTGTGCTACCTTACATTAGTCATATGCCATCAATATTGCCACATGGTTGAATTCTCAGTTTAGGACTTTTGACTAAATAAGAGGGACCTGTGATCTGAGAAAGGAGGACTGCTGGTGTACAGGTGAGTGTGCAGGTAGATTGCAGGGGAAAGCAAGAAGCAATATTGAGTTGAGGAGGACAAAGGAAAAGGCTATGAATGATGAATTCAGGAAGAAGGATAGGGTAAATACACAAGGATGTCAGATGGAAGAAGAAAAGACCAGTTCTGGTAAATCAGGGGGAAGAGGTTTAATGAACATATGGTGTATGAGAGTAATAAGAAATGGAGTGAAGTCTGAGAAATGATAAGGCCTTAAAAGTCTCAGGGTTAGTGAGGGACCAGCATATGAGGCTATTGTACAGATGGAGTATGACTCCAAAATTATTAGGTGAAGAAGGTCAGTGAGAGAATCCAGAGGGTTGCTTATGTGGGAAAAAGATGTAGATAATATCCATATGTGTAGGGGTTGTAAAGATAATATCCATATGTGTAGGGGTTGTAAAGAATAGAAGAGTATGAAAGAAATTTGGAATAAGTTATATAATAAAGAGGTTAAGGACAGGTTGTTATTATGCTTATTTGGAATAGATGAAGGGCAAATTACATGCAGGAGAGAAATGTTGTAAAGGACAGAAATCTTGTTAGTGACATGTTGGTTGAAAAGGGAAATTGCCAAGGCATGGAAGTCAGGGGATATTAGTCAAGTGCAGGTGGAGATGATACGACAGTGGTTACAGCAGGTAGCAAAAGTGAGAGTAACAGAAGCTGGGTTAAAAAGGTAAATCAGAACTGGAATATGATATGGAAAGGAAAGCAGCAAAGTGGAGGGAGGGGCAGTCAGCAAAGACAGGTAAGAGGGGTGTCCCTTCTTCTCCTCTTTTTGCAACTGCTCCATATAATGCAGTCATTTCTCTTTCAGCTCCCCTAACACCTTCCTAAACACATACTGCTGCCACTCACCTATTACATCCCTAATTCTATTCCCCTCTCAGGCTTACCTACAACTTTACAAACCTCTTCAAGTATACCTCCATTGTTCTCTTTGTCTTCCTAAATACATTCTTTCCCCCATCTTATCATTGTCTTTCCACATTTTCCATCTGACCCTCTCATACCCATGTTCCACAGTCTTTCTGCCATATTTACTACCACTGCGTGCATTCTAAACTCCAGCATACCCTCTCCCACAAGACTTTCTCACTCTCTTTCCTTCTTTCCCAGTCTTGTTTCACTTCTTTCTTCAAGCAAACCTATCATTCACCATTTGTATCCACAAGCCCTAGCCATATTTCTGATTGTTTTATCTGCATGTGCCTTAATAAATAAATTGGTCTATATCAGTTCATTGAAGATTCACTTCAGCAAACCTGACTTCATCAACCCCAAACCACCAAACTTCACTTCCGCGAATGTTCAGATCGAAAAAAGATTTCACCAGGGAAACAAAGCACTTGGTCAACACCACAATGAAACAAACACCGCAGTATGTCAAACCCACCCAAGTGGGGGGGGGGCTGTGGCTCCCCAACTATATATATATATATATATATATATATATATATACATACATACACCAACTCTGAGATTGCGTCACAGTGCGGAAAATGGAAAAGTTGTGCTGTTAGCCAACTGCTTCCTTTCCCTACTTAAATCTTTTGCAGATGTGAACATTCATGGAAGTGACATTCAGTGGTTTGGGGTCGATGAAGTTAGATTCACTGAAGTGAATCGTGAATGAACTGATATAGGCCTAAATAAATCACTAATGGTAACACAATCACTCTTATCCTTGCTCTCTATCCTCTCTGTTAAATGTATTTACCCAGCCTGCCTACTTGTCCAGGTTCATATCACATTATCGAAAGCCGATAATGTTGAATGCCACAATGTCGAACCCTATGCAGCAAACGCTAAAAATAGTGAAGCTGCAGAACATCTAATTCTTTCCTAGGGAAAGAATTTGGTTGTCCATTTCTGTGGCTTCGCTATTTTTAGCACTGTGGTGGAAAGTTACAGGGTTTCAGGTAAGTGTGTGACTGTGTGGACGTTAGGTTTAGGGTGCGGGTTACGTGAGTTAGGGTTAGGGCACAGGTAAGGTGAGTGTGCAATAGTGACGGACCTTAGAGTTAGGGTTCGGTTAAGGTAAGTGGATAGATAGTAGTTTTTGTATAGTTTAGTGTAGGGTTAGATGTATGATTTTAAGTGTAAGTGTGTGGATTGCTGTTTTTTTGGTGTGCCTGTGCTGTGTGAATGTGTTTCGGAATAAAAATTTGCTGTTCTGAATGTTTGATATTGTGTGCTTTAGATTATTTAGGTTCGATTAAATGGTGTTCAGTGTTTTCGGCTTTCAATGACGTGATATAAACGCACTTGTCCAACATATTTTTATTGTATCTCATAGCTATCCTCCTATAGTTTGTATGCTAATAGTTTCATGGTAATCCCCCTTGTTTTCCACTGCTCTTCTCTATTTCTACCATTATTTGCCTCTTTTATAACTCCTACAATTCCTACTGTATTCCACTTATCCTTTCCACTTTGATCACCATCTCTTCCTCCTTTAAATCTTCCTTCTCCTCATTTACTTCTACATGATCCTTCCTCAGTTCCATTATGCTATCCTGCCCCCACCTATTGTACCATCATCTGTACCCCATTACCTCCTCCTTTCAAGATGCCTTAATTCTGTCCCATTCCATTATCCTTAGCTCCCTCTCTTCTGGTTTCTTCCTTGTGGATCATCTTATTAGCCATTTTATGTAGTCACCCTATCTGATTTGGTTCTTCCCATTTACTTCCACCTCTCTAATCATTTCTTCCCTCCCTTCCATACAACATTACTAAAGGACCAGATGGTGAGATATTCTAAATCTATGTTTGACAGGGGCATATTTCAATAGGAACTGTTTAAAAACGTATCCCTGGTTAGAGGTTACATAAATCAAATTATTATTACCCCAATCCAGAATATTATAGACAGTAGACTTCAAAATACTCCATATTAACAGGGAGCTTTCTCAAGCAAAATACAGTGGTTAATCAGGACAACAGTGTGGACTGGTCACCAACTTTGACTATCAGTTACAGTACAGCTACTCTTGCTATTAAAAATTTAATTTATAAAACTGGAACATTTTAACAGAACACACTGATGTATTCAACATTATGGGTGAAACTCACATTTCTATTAACAAAAGGCTTTTTCAATTACATTTATTAATGGAAAGAAGTTTGCAAAAGGTCAAAGTTCACTTGCAGAAACATCCTGCACCTTCTAAATGTGGATTTTGCCATTATTGTAGGTTCACAAATGTAGATCCTTATGTATTTAGTACAAGGACAATTAAGATAGGATCATTTGTGCCAAGAGGCATTCCAACTGCCTCTCTAAAGCAATTGTGTATTTAGCAAACTGCGAGATCAGCTGTATTTGAAGTTTTCAAAACAGAGGAAAGCTACAAGAAAAGATTTATAAACATAGTTATGCCATAAGAAAATGTATTTGTTTTATTTTCACATTGGTTAATCCAGGATAAGTCCGACTGTGTGTGAGCCCTTTTTCAGCAGATGCCCTAGGAGAAAAGCTCCAGACAAAACAACAACAATAATAATAATGATAATAATGTTGATATAATTATGTTATTCAAGACAAGGACATATAGTTAGCAATCAGAGATATTATATATAGTAAAACTAATAAATAGCTGTCTGAGGAGGAATGCCAGATTTAGTAGCAAAATACATCAACAGAAAAAAGTTTCCAGGGAGACAGCAAAATTTAGTAGTAAAATACAACAACAGAAAAAAAAAGTTTCCAGGGAGAGATGAAATATCTGTAGACTGGTTGTACAAGTAGATGAGAGGAGTCAGGGAGAAGGAAACTATGGAAGTAGTAATTAGGGAAAGGAAAGAAATGAAGAAGTAGTTGAGAAAAAGGAGAAGAAAGGTGGAAGTAAAGGGAAAGAATGGAGATACAGGACAGTGAAATGATGATTAGCTGGGTGGGTTGATAGGGATGAGGGGGCGGGAAGGGTGCGCAGTTTCAGAGGAAGAGAGGTTTGGTATATTGGGAAAAAACAGGGTTCAGAATCTTGCTGATGGTATTCCAGAAGTTTTTTTGGATTGTATTGATGGTTTGTTTGAGATTTTAGATAATAGTTTCTTTTATCTATGTTGACTGTTTTTTTTGTACTGTTATGTACCTGTTTGTGGGTTTGAAGGTGATTGGAGGATTTGGATTTAAGCCAATTTTTCCGAGCTGTGTCCCTGTTGTGTATAAGGATTCGGGTGGAATGAGAAAGCCAAGGTGAATGGTGAGATTTTACTCTTTTTTTCCTGAGGGGAGCTAGGGAGTTAAGAGTATCCAGGAAAATGTGGTTAAAGTTCAGAACTGCATCCTCTAGTGGTTGGCTAAGGAGGAAGGACCAGTTTATCGAGCTAAGTATATTGTTGAACTCTTCTGTGTTTAAATTGTTGAGACTATGGCATTCTTTGTATTTGTGTTGCCTGATGTGATGTAAGGAAAGTCTTTGTACATGGACAGGGAGGTGGTCACTGACAGAGTCTGGGAGTGTTTTAGAGTTGTGATACAAGCTGAGGTTAGATACTAGGATCCAATCAAGAACGTTGCCTGTGTTGAAGGATTTATTTTAGTGGGTGGAGGTGGAAATTAGTTGAGTGAAGCCATGGAGATTTAGGCTAGATGTTGGGTAGTCAGGGGTCAGGGTTTGCCAGTTGACATTGACATCGCCTAGGATGATAGTTTCATTGGAGATATTGTTGGAGATGAAGGACAGAATGTTTTCTAAAGTATGGATATTATTCCCAGGGGAATATAGATACCAGCAATGCATAGTGACATGTAGATGTTTAGTTTGCAGTTGGCTAGTGTTAGTTCTGCAGGGAGAAAGTTGAGGAGAGATAGAGACAGTGGTGTGATGTTAAGATGGTTCAAGTAAAGAATGTTATGCTGCCGGCTTTTTTGTGTATTCTATCAGTACAGATGATGTTGTAACCTGGTGGAAGAATTTCAATGTCTTTAATATGTGGTTTGAGCCAAGTTTCCATGATTACTGCTATGTTGGGTAGGTGATGGGCAATCCATGCATGAAATTCGGAGATTTTGTTTAGGGGGCTACGAATGTTCAGGTCTATATTAGAACATCAAAGTTTCAAAACTTCGAATGTTCTAATATCGACCCATATTCAGCGAATGCTGAAAATAGCGAAGCTACAGAAAACCGAATTCTTTCCTAGGGAAAGAATTTGGTTGTCTGTTTCTGTCGCTTTGCTATTTTCAAAAAATATATTTTGGAAAGTTACGGGTCGGGTTCAGGTAAATGTGCGATTGGGCATGGGTTAGGTGAGTTAGGGTTAGGGCGTGGGTTAGGTATGTGTGCGATTGTGTGGATGTGAGGGTTAGGGCGGGGTAGGTGAGTTAGGGTTAGGGCACGGGTGAGGTGAGTGTGCGATAGTGACTGACCTTAGGGTTAGGGTTTGGGTTAAGGTAAGTGGATAGTTAGTGGTGTATGTACAGTTTAGTGTAGGGTTAGATGTAACATTTTAGGTGTATGTGTGTCGATTGCTGTTTGTTTGGTGTGCTTGTGCTGTGTGTATGTGTTTCGGAACAGCAAAATTTTTCCCTAGGAAAAAAATTAGCTGTTCTACATGTTCAATGTTGTAAGTGTTCGCTGAATAGGGGTCGATATTAGAACATTAAAGTTTTGAAACTTCGATGTTCTAATATAGACCCGAATAGACCAGGGAATTGTTATGGCTAGGCTTGTATAGGCCCTAGGGCTGATAGCCTAGTACCAACCTATGAACCTATGAATATTCATAGAGATGATAGTTAGACTCTTGGTGGATGGTCTAGAATGAGAGTAGGTAGGGGGTATGGAGTTGGAGTCAAGATTGGGGGAGGTGTTGGGGCCAGAATTAGGGTGTAAATCTCCACATAGTAAAATATTTATGGAGACAGTATGCTGTGTAGGGAGTTTAAATGTGTTAGTAAGGTGTTTGAATGTAGTTTTGTGTGGATGGGGGGTGATGTCGAGGAGTTTTTATTTGTGCAGGAAAAAGGTAGGTGAATTAAACAAGTAAGGAGTTATTATGACATGGTAGGACTTGTCAGTACTATACAGAAGGTGAGTAAGAGTAGATGGTGGGTTGATAGGAGAGATATTAGTTCATAGGTTAATAGGATGATACTAGGCTATTGGCCCAGAGGCCCTTATAAGCCTAGCGAAGAATTTTACCCATGTTCCCACAAAGTCAGCACCTGTTTCCCCTGTCCAGCAGGGACACAGGTAGGATCCCAGGAGTGCATTTTCAGTTTCCCATCCAGTCATACAGGTTCCTCTTAAAGAGGGCTAGAGAGGTACTCTGCTTAACATGGAGAGGGAGTCTATTCCACAGATAGGGGAGTCTCTGGGACACAAATCTATCCTGCCAACAAGTTCTATTAATGTCACAGACCAGGTTTAGGCCTTGTGTGCTGGTTGCCTGAGTGGATTTTGACTTATGGATATGCAGCAAATCTATCAAGGCTGGGTCTGAGATGGTCTTGTATGCCAGACACAGGTCACCTCTGAGCAGTCTTTTTGAGACTGAATTGAGGGACAGGGCTTTTAGCCTATCTGTATAGGACAGGTGTTTGAGACCCTGGATTTTCCTGGTCAGGAACCTCTGTGTTCTCTCCGCTGCATGTGCTTGGCAGGTACATGCCAAAGGGGGCATTGTACTCGATAATGGGTCTGATAAGGGAGGAGTATAGGGATGTTATGACCTCTTTGTTCCTGGATGAAATACCCTTACTTATGAGGTGGGCCATGTAGAAAGCCTTCAGTACAACAAAGGCAATGTGGTGGTCAAAAGTCAGGTTGCTATCAACCTGGGTGCCCAAGTCCCTCATGACTGCTTGCATGCTTAGTACATTGTTATTAATGTGATAATCAGTGAGGCGCCATTTTCCCCAAAGGGGATAATGATACATTTCTTGGCATTCAGTTTGAGGCCATGCTCCTGGCACCAGTCATAAGTTTGGGTAAGGCCCTCTTGGAGGATGTTCACATCACTAGAGGAATTTAAGACAGCACCCAACTTGCAGTCATCTGCAAACTTGGTCAGCCACAGACCACTGGTTTTGGCTTGCACCTCAGAAAAGTATATCCCAAACAGTAGATTCCCCAAGACTGATCCTTGGGGTACACCACCCATTACAAGTCTACTACTAAAGGTGGCTTCCCCTATTTTGACTGAGTGGGTGCTATCAGTGAGCCAGTTAGTTACCCATCTGATAACATTTGGGTTGATGCCTAGCTGTAAGAGTTTATCTATTATGCCCGAGTGGGGAATAGTGTCGAAAGGCTTTGGCTAGGTCAAGGAAGGCAGTGTGTACCATATTCCCCTCATCCATGGCTTTGGTGACTGTTTCAAAGACGTTGACCAAGTTTAATAGGCATGATCTCCCTTTGACAAAACCAAACTGTGTGGGGTCAAGCAATGCCAATTCCTTGTTTATAAGGTCCATAATAATGTGTTCCATGGCCTTGCAGATCAGGCTAGTTAGGCTGATGGGCCTATAATTGCCTGGGTCAGTGGATGCTCCACCTTTGTGTAGAGGGATGACAGTGGCTGTCCTCCATTTGGCTGGGATGAAGCCAGTGCTCAGGCTTTGGTTGAATAGGGTGCCTAATGGAGCTGAGAGCACATGCATGAGTTCATGTAGGATGCAGCCAGGGATGTTGTCGGGTCCCATGGAGACTGTATTTTTTGCCTTTGAGAGGCCATTAAAGACCTGCTCTCTGGTGATGAGGGAAAGGGGGGGGGGCAGGTGCTGGTGATGTCCTGGTTTACCGATGGGGGGGGGAACGGGGGGGTAAAGTTTTCACTGAACCTGTCTGCCAACAGGTTGGCTATATCTATGGCATTTGTGTATGTGGGGTTCTTGACCACCAGTTCAGAGCAGATTTGGGTATTATCTTTGAGATTGCAGATGTAAATGAAAAAGGTCTTGTGATTGTCCTTAGTGGATGTGACCAATCTGGACTCAAAGTTAGCCTTAGAGGATTTCACCAGTGACCTTATTTGCTTGTTCAGACAAAGGAGAGATTGCTTCCAATGCAGCACTTGCTCTTTCTTGGTCCTGGACAGCAATTTTTTTTCCTTTTATTATAGAGCTTGTTTATTGCTGCTGTCCACCAGACAGATTTACTCTTCCTTGTGGAAGATGATTTGGTCCTATCAGGTATTGCTGACTTCATACAGCTATGTAGGTGCTCATATAGTTTTTTGGTGTGGGCTTGGACATTAGTGCTAGTTCCAACTGAAGGGATGGTGGTTGTGAAGCTGCGTATACCTGCTCTCAGGAGATTGTAGTCACCTTTGGAAAAGTTTTTTTGTTTGACTCTGGCAAGGGGGGGCCCAGGGATAACTTTGAAAGTGACCGATTTATGGTCGGATCTTACCAAGGAGGATGACACTGTAGAGGTACTATAGTGGCTACTCATGTTGGTTTATAGCAGGTCCAAAAATATTTTCACCTCTTGTGGGGGTATCGACCAGCTGATCCAATGCATTGGCATTGAAGAACTCAAGGAATCTCTGCGCATTCATGTTTGGGCTAGAATAAGTCTTCCACTTTACGACTGGGTAGTTAAAGTCACCCAGGATCAGGGTAGACAGTTGAATCTTGATGGATTCAAGTAAGTCCAGATAGGTGGAGTGGGCATCTTGAGTCATGGTTGGGGGTCTGTAGCTAGCTATGACTTGAATAGGTGTTTTGTCAACAGTTAACTGCACTTGGAGTGTCTCCTGTATGTCATACCGTTTGACCAGCCTAGAGGTGTGTATGTCTTTGATAAATATTGAAACTCTACTTTCTCTGGCTTTGTAGCCCTCCATTTGGGGTCTGAAAATATGGTAAGATGAATATCCTGGTAAGACTGGGGTGCTCTCTGCAGCTTTGAACCAGGTTTCAGTGACTGCACAAATGTCAGCATCCTCCAGGGTGAGGAATGCTTGCAATGTCTTAGTTTCATGCTAAGACTCCCAGCATTTAGCAGCATGACCTTTACATTTTGTTTAGAAGAATTTTTCATGTTGGTAATTTTGTGCTCATGGCTTTGCCTAAAAAAGGCACTATGGGGGGAGGCAAGAGCCTTTTCCAGAAGCCTGAAGCCCAGGGGAGACAGATGAAGGCCATCTCTGGCAAAGCATCTTAGTCTGTCAGTCATGTTGTCCCAGGTTGTCAGCTACTGGATCCCCTTGTACTGACACCATAAACTAAGCCAATTGTTAAAGTTAATAATTTTCTGTTTGTATTGAGGCATCATTCTAGGTGACTGTAGGATGCTGTTAAGGCTAGGGACATACCTACCTGGGACACATATTTAACAAGCTCAATCATGTCTCTCTTCATATAGTCCAGAGAGGTACGGCTCAAGTCATTCACTCCAACACGGACTATGACAGAGTCATAGCAGTACCTGTTGTTAAGAGACTTGAGTGTGTGCGTGATATGGTGGATTCTAGCACCTGAAAAGTAACTTACCATGACTTTCTCCTTGTATAGCCTCGTGAGGGTCACATTTGTGTGTTTTGTAGCAGGTAAGGAGAGATAGTAGGAGAAACAAAGGAGTAAAGAGATATACAGAGATCATGCTTGGAGGAAAAAAAAGAAGTGGAGGGATGCATGAAAGGAAAGGGTAAATGAGGAAGATGGGTAGTGGGAGGAGTAGGAATAGGACTAGAAAGTAGAAAAGAAACTGGAGGGGGAGGTGGTGAGGGTGAAGGTATATAAAGCTCTGGGAGGGAGAATTAGAGGAAAAGGAAAGTTATGTGAGAGTGACAAGGTGTGAAGGAAGGATAAAGGGGAAAGAGTAAAGAATACTGAAGGGAAGAGGTGTGGTGAGCAGGAAGGGTAGGATGTGGGCGGGAAATGGGGGTAGAGTAGGGGAGCGAAGTAAAGCCCGAATGTAGCGAGGCTTAGTGAGTGTAAAATAATGGCTCGATCGAGCTCACTGCTCACTCTCTCTCATACATACACACACACAGTTTCTTCTTCTTTATACACACACACACACACACACACACACACACACACACACACACACACACACACACAAATCCATACACACATTCTGCTTTCATGCATATATTCACTAACACATGCAGACAGACACATAAACACACTCATACACATATATGCACATTCACTTTTTCGTTTCACTCCATGCCTGGCAGTCTGGTACCAAATGATCCAAGGCCCGGTACTGGTCCACGGCCTGGTGGTTGGGGACTGCTGCTCTTGGGTGAAGAGAGCTTCTAGGGAGTGGAGTTTTTTTTAGTCTCCTAGCATTGAGCAGTAATACCTTTAGATTTTCTTGATTTTGATTTGCTATGTCTGAAGTACTTTCAGTTTGGCATTGCTGTTTCAAAAGAGTGCATTTAAGGCTGCTGAGGGTATTTGATAAGTGTACTTCATCTAGGAGGTCTTTGTGGTTTAATAAGGTTATATTTATGTGCCTTATCATATGTGGGTCTATATGTCTGCTTTGAATTATGTGTGATGGTGCAGCGTGTGTACTACTGACAACCTTATTGACATTAGGAGTACTGTTATGTCAGAGCTTTGCCTCCACTGACATTATGTAAATACATTTCTCACATACCATATCAGTTTGTTTGAGAATTAACTGGTTGTCAATAAACATGAGGCAATTTATACATTACTACTAATACTACATTAAGCTGGTAATGGAGATAGTAGGAAAGTTCATATCCATGGCAACCGACTCTTTTATTGATTAGCTTGCTAATTATGAGAATATGAAGCAATGTTAGGAGTATTCCATTTGCAACTCTGGGGACAGTGCTTGTCACTGCAAACTAGTTGCCCTGTGTGCAACTAGGTTATAAAGACACTTCAGATGTGCTTTTACAGGAAAAATGTCACTCAAGATGTCTGAGTCTGTACAGGGCATGGCCAAACACTTGAGGGGAAACTGATACATAGACCCTGAAAATTTAACGATGAAGTATTTAGGCAGATATTTTGAAGTTAGAAACAAATCAAGTAGTACTTACCGAAAACAAAGAATTAGCGTGGCAAGAATGGTGAAAAGAGGGGAGTCACATGAATGGCTACTGCTTGGCTATTACTAGTGCTGGTTTCACCACAGCTTCGCTCTGCTGGGATACAATGCTCCTTTGTTTCTTCTCTCACCAGAAGCAAAACTTTAGCACCAGTCCCAAGATTAAAAGCAGGTCACAGCTTGTTTGCTGATTCACAGTATTGTCCCAGATGATGCAAGGGTCTGTAGGCTAGTTGTGGCCTTTTCTTGGTAGATACCTTGAATATCAACCAGACCAATTGGGAACATTAAGCATAGACACTCACTGTCCAACCAGAAAGGTTAGTCAGGAGTCAATGCATTCCGCTCCTTCTCTCACCAGGAGCAGAATATAAGCACAAATTCCAAGCTTTCACCTATGAAGCAGTTATGCTTTCTGGTGATCAGCAGTCTCCAGGAAAAAAATGTCCCTGTGCTCCTTCTCTCACCAGGAGTAAACAGAAGCACTAATCCATGACTACTGAGAGGCAGAATGTGGGGTCTGCAATAGCTGGTAGTCTTGCAATAGATGTTTAAAGGTAATATGAAAAAATGTGTTCATATTATAAGCACTGCAGTGTGCACTAAGCAGTTAGATATAAAAAAGGGAGCAATTAAAGTTTCAACTGTCTAAGTGGAAAGCCAAAAGAGCAAGATAGATTGAAAGGGGGTGGGCACTTTTGTTTTCTGACTTTATGGAATACAGTGGGATGGCCAATAAATTTAGATAGTTGAAGGGGAGTGATTTCACAAAATGATAATTTTGTGCTTACTCACAACAACCAGTGAAAATGGAGAGGGAAGGAGATATGTGGTCAAATTAACATAAGGGGCAGGCAACTAGAAAGACAGCTGTGTTTTAGAACTCAACAGCAACAGAGTGTGAGTGGGAAAAAAATTCTGTGTGACTCACAAGAGACACAGCTGTGGTCTCTTTCCAAGTTTTAATATGCAATTCAAAGCAGAATGCAAGTAAAACACGGTGTAAAGAAAACAAATCACAGTATACAAAATAGAAAAAGGCAACAAAGTAATACAAAATACAAGACATCAAAAGCAGACTAACTTTTCCCTCACAACTTTTGTCAGAGTCTTGGTGAGCTTTTCCAGTAAAGGAAAATGACAAAGCAAACCTTGTATGGCAGCAGTCCCCAACCACTGGACCGCGGACCAGTACAGGGCCATGGAGAACTTGGAACCAGGCCATCAGGTAAGGTAAGTGAATGCCTGCATGAGTGTGTATGTGTCTGTGTGTGTGAGTGAATGTGTGCATGAAAGCAAAAGAGTCTGTGTGTGTGAGAGATCAGGAAAGTGAGAGTGAAGTGTGAATGAATGAAGAAGTAGCTGTGTGTGTGTGCAGCGTGAGCTCGGAAGAGTGAGTGCGATGTGTGAATGAATGTGTAAATGAATGAAGAAATGGCTGTGTGTGTGTGAGCTCAGAAGAGTGAGAACGATGTGTGAATGAATGAAGAGGTGGCTGTGTGTGTGTGAGATCGGAAGAGTAAGAGCGATGTGTGAATGAATGTAGGCATGAATGAGGAAGTGGCTGTGTGTCTGTGTGAATGAATGCAGGTATGAATGAGGAAGTGGCTATGTGTGTGTATGTGTGAGATCGGGAGAGTGAGAGCGATGTGTGAATGAATAAAGAAGTGACTGTGTGTGTGTGTGTGTGTGTGTGTGTGTGTGTGTGTGTGTGTGTGTGTGTGTGTGTGTGTGTGTGTGATAGGAAGAGAGAGCGATGTGTGAATGAATGTAGGTATGAATGAGGAAGTCGTTGTGTGTGTGTGTGTGTGTGTGTGTGTGTGTGTGTGTGTGTGTGTGTGTGTGTGTGTGTGTGTGTGTGTGTGTGTGTGTGTGTGTGAGATTGGAAGAGTGAGAGAGATGTGTGAAAGAAGTGAAAGAATGCAGGTATGATTGAGGACGTGACTGTGTGTGTGTGTGTATGTGTGAGATTGGAGGAGTGAGAAGGATGTATGAATGAATGCATAAGTGGGTGTGTGAATGAATGTTCTAATGAATGCAGGCATGAATGAGGAAGTGGCTGTGTGTGTATGTGTGAGATCAGGAGAGTGAGAGCAATATGTGAATGAATAAAGAAGTGACTGTGTGTGTGTGTGTGTGTGTGTGTGTGTGTGTGTGTGTGTGTGTGTGTGTGTGTGTGTGTGTGTGTGTGTGTGTGTGTGTGTGTGTGTGTGATCGGGAGAGTGAGAGAGATGTGTGAAAGAAGTGAAAGAATGCAGGTATGATTGAGGACATGACTGTGTGTGTGTATGTGTGAGATTGGAGGAGTGAGAGGGACGTATGAATGAATGCGTAAGTAGGTGTGAGATCGGGAGAGTGAGAGCGATGTATGAATGAATGCATAAGTGGGTGTGTGAATGAATGTTCTAATGAATGCAGGCATGAATGAGGAAGTGGCTGTGTGTGTATGTGTGAGATCAGGAGAGTGAGAGCGATGTGTGAATGAATATGTGAATGAATGAAGAAGTGGCTGTGTGTGTGTGTGTGTGTGTGTGTGTGTGTGTGTGTGTGTGTGTGTGTGTGTGTGTGTGTGTGTGTGTGTGTATGTGAGATTGGGAGAGTGAGAGCAATGTGTGAATGAATGCAGGTATGCTTATGAATGAGGAAGTGACTGTGTGTGAGAGCTCAGGGCAGAGTGAGAGCGATGTGTGTGTGTGTGTGTGTGTGTGTGTGTGTGTGTGTGTGTGTGTGTGTGTGTGTGTGTGTGTGTGTGTGTGTGTGTGTGTGTGTGTGTGAACCTCTTAGCTCAAAACATCTGGACAAAGCCTGACAGAATAGGTTAACAAAGGCCCAAAAATAGGGGCAGATTTTAAATATTGCTCTTACAGTTATCAAATTACAAAACTTAGAAAGTTGCTAGAATAACGGGATTTGTCTAAGCATGCATTTTCCTGAAGGATATGAAGTCTGAAACACAAATGTATCATTATTTAGTAATTTCAATCCTCAAATCATCACAGTCATTTGTCATAAAATCACAAATTGTATGAGGAAGAGATAAAAAGCATGAGTCAAAAATCTGGACATTCTGCAAAAATCTATGCAGTTGAGTATGCAATACCACTCAAACTCTGGCACAATTAATCTAGATAAACCCAAATGATAACAGACTGTAAATATTGCTCTTAAAACTTATATAAAAAAAAAACAATGCAGATTTATGAACCTCAACCATACCACTCAACTTCCAGCATAAAAAATCTGGACCGAACCAAATAATAGGGGCATATTTTAATTTAAATACTGCAATTAAAACTTAAGTAAAGGTTGCCATTAGCTTTACCTACCTCCACCATACCACTCAACCTCCCCCACAAGTAAAATGAGTAAAACAGCAAATAGCAGCTACTCCAGGAGTAACTGCAGTTAAGTGGTTTTATTCCACATGTTTCAGATAAGCTCTTTCATTTTTCACAGAAAACTTCATCAGATAAAAACCATTAAAAACAGGAAGACTTAGTTTATAAACTTTATATTAATATAATATAAAGTTTATAAACTGGCTTCCTTTTTTTAATGGTTTTTATCTGATGAAGTTTTCTGTGAAAGAGGAAAGAGCTTATCTCAAACCTACTGAATAAATTACTTTAATGGGAGTTACTCCTGGACTAGTGGAACATTTGTTGTTTTACCAGTTTACAGTGTTTACTTGTTTCCCCTTCAATTTTTTTAAAATGAGTAAAAAACAGACATCTCTGGAGAGCTTTTTTGGAAAAGGGGAATGACACGATGATGAGACAGCAGAAGACTCTTGACTGCCACCAAAAAGAAACCTGCATTTAAAAGAAAATACCAAGAGTCTTACTTAAACTATGGATTTATCGCGACTGGTGATTCACATGCTCCAAGTCCGCTCTGTATAATATGTGGTGACCAGCTATCCAATGAGGCCATGAAGCCTTCCAAACTACTTCACCACATGGAGACTAAACACCCTGCATTAAAAGACAAGCCTTTGGAGTTTTTTGAAAGAAAAAAATGTGACCACAAAGGACAGAAGTAATTACTGAAGGCCACCACATCAACAAATCTGTCTCCACTGAGAGCATCATACTTAGTGGCTAACCGTATTGCTAAGGCTAAGAAGCCTTTTACTATTGGTGAAGACTTGATCTTGCCTGCTGCTAAGGACATTTGTCGTGAACTTTCTGGAGAGGCTGCAGTTAAAAAGGTAGCACAGGTTCCTCTTTCGGCTAGAACCGTCACCAGACGAATTGATGAAATAGCAGAGGACATTGAGGCACAATTGCTAGACAGGATTAATGAGCAACCATGGTATGCAATCCAGGCTGACGAGTCTACTGATGTTGACAATAAGGCAATACTGCTTGTTTTTGTGGGATATATATTTCAGGAGGACGTAAATGAGGATATGTCATTGCCAACCAACACCACAGCTGCAGAACTGTTCAAGTCTTTGAATGATTGCATGTCAGGTAAACTGAATTGTTCCTTTTGTTTTGGTGTATGCACAGATGGAGCTGCTGCCATGATTGGATGGCTTTCTGGTTTCACTGCTCGAGTCAAGGAAGTAGTGCCTGAATGTGAGTCTACGCACTGTGTCATTCACAGAGAAATGTTGGTTAGCCGAAAAATGTCACCTGAACTTAACAGTGTTTTGAATTATGTCATTAAAGTTATTAACCACATCAAAGTACATGCCCTTAACTCATGGCTGTTCGAACAGCTTTGTGAGGAGATGGATGCAGAGCACAAACGTCAGCTCTTATACACAAAAGTTAAATGGCTTTCTAAAGGTAGATCGTTGGCTAGAGTGTTTGAGTTACGAGAGCCACTCCTGAGATTTCTTTTAGAAAAACAGTCACCATTGGCAGCACATTTGACTAACACAGACTGGATCACAAAACTTGCTTACTTGTGTGACATATTCAGCCTGCTCAACGAACTCAATCTGTCACTTCAGGAGAGAAAGACAACTGTCTTTAAGTTGGTAGATAAAGTGTCTGCATTCAAAGCCAAACTGGAACTGTGGGGACAGTGAGTGAACATAGGGATATTTGAGACGTTTCAAACATTAGCAGGGATTTTGGAAGAGACTGAGGCTGGGCCTTCGTTCTCCCAACTGGTGCATGATCACCTACCTTTACTTTTAAAAGATTTTGAGATTTAGTTCCCAACCACAAAAGTCCCACGAACTGGGAAAGAATGGATCTGCAACCCATTTGTGAACAAGTCAGGGGAATCAACCTTGTCAGTGCTGGAAGAAGATCAGCAGCTTGAAATTGCAAATGACGGTGGGATTAAAAGTATGTTTGAGACAACTTCAACTCTGCCAACATTTTGCATTAAAATCAAGGTGGAATATCCTGAGATTGCCACAAAATCACTGAAAACCCTGCTTCCATTTCCAGCATCCTATCTTTGTGAAGCAGGGTTTTCTGCAATGATAGCAACCAAAACAAAATTGCGGAGTAGACTGGACATAAGGAACACACTTCAGGTGTCATTGTCTGCCATCACCCTAGATGGGACCGTCTTGTTACAGGAAAACAAGCTCAGGGCCCCCACTGATTCTGAATTATGGCAAGTGGTATTTCTGAAGGTTTCATTGTTATTGTTATATAACTACCCCATATATACTTTGAAGGTCTCATTGTTATTGTTATATAACTATCTTATATATACTTTGAAGGTTTCGTTGTTATTGTCATATAACTACCCCATATATACTTTGAAGGTTTCATTGTTATTGTTATATAACTACCCCATATATACTTTGAAGGTTTCATTGTTATTGTTATATAACTACCCCATATATACTTTGAAGGTTTCATTGTTATTGTTATATAACTACCCCATATATACTTTGAAGGTTTCATTGTTATTGTTACATAACTACCCCATATATACTTTGAAGGTTTTATTGTTATTGTTATATAACTACCCCATATATACTTTGAAGGTTTCATTGTTATTGTCATATAACTACCCCATATATACTTTGAAGGTTTCATTGTTATTGTTATATAACTACCCCATATATACTTTGAAGGTTTCATTGTTATTGTTATATAACTACCCCATATATACTTTGAAGGTTTCATTGTTATTGTTATATAACTACCCCATATATACTTTGAAGGTTTCTTCTTATTGTCATATAACTACCCCATATATACTTTGAAGGTTTCATTGTTATTGTCATATAACTACCCCATATATACTTTGAAGGTTTCATTGTTATTGTTATATAACTACCCCATATATACTTTGAAGGTTTCATTGTTATTGTTATATAACTACCCCATATATACTTTGAAGGTTTCATTGTTATTGTTATATAACTACCCCATATATACTTTGAAGGTTTCATTGTTATTGTTATATAACTA